>NW_010388989.1:31717-36537 GCF_000710305.1 Buceros rhinoceros silvestris | reverse complement strand
ATATTAAATACAAACATAAATTGAACTGAGGGGAAAAATTCCTATGATAGTCTTCCTTTGTGAATCTGGACCTTCACGTTGCAAGGCAATGTGTACAGCCTAGGTAAGAAGGAATTCCTTCTCCTCTTTTCGGCAGGGCCAAAAGAAACTAAAGAGGACTCACAGTTTAGAGTTGTTTACCGTAAAATAAACATAGAAATGAATACTCTGATTAAAAGATAATTACCACATCATTCAGGCTGTCTAGAAGTCATCTCAAAACTAATAACTTGATTATTAAATATGTAATGTTGAAGAAAGAGTATCTGTGTAAATAAAATAACACAATACAAATAAACAGAAGATGCAGTCTGGAAATTAAAACATAAAATTATGGACAACACACTGTGTAAAACAGTCAGTAAATTTGTTTTACCACTATTATTGTCAGGATAATGTAAAAAAAAACAGATGGAGGATTTAATATAATTTGGTTAGCTAATTTTAACAGGCTTGGCTACAAGTGTTGTACTTATATTTTATTTTTACTGTATTTGCTGTAGCCCAACTTGAATGATAAAAACTGGCATCTGCACACAAATACAGCTGGTGGGATGTCATCAGCAGAATATCATAGAGCCCTTGACAAGCCCCAATTAGCAGAATTTATCTTTCTGTCCCATTGAAAAATTTTGGGCTTGATTTTCGTTTGATTTATCTGTTACGTGTTTTATTGCCAGCCATAAGCTACACTATGGAGGGCTCAGGATCAAAGTTAAGTGCAAAAACATGCATCCAAGAATGCTGCTACACAAGAAGAGAGACACCAATTAGATGAATCAACTGGTGGTATTAAACACAACTTTAAAGTGTCCCTGGGAAAAAAAATAGACTTCTTTTTGAATGAGTACTAAACCTGCGTCATTTTCATGCCAAATTGAATACAGTACGCTGTCTCAAAAAGACCAGCTAAGAAACAATGACTAGAATTACGTAATTTATAACAGCAGGTATTCTCCAGTTTCAACTGAACTCTGCATAACATTTACTATATTACATGGGAAGGTTTCACTTTATCAACATTATTAGCCCACCAGTACTTAATTGAGAACTTATTTAGTAATATCCACCAAAATTGGCTATTAACTTCAGTTGCCCTATGATCATGATTTTTATTCATAGAAATGGAATTAATCTATAAAAATAAAATATTCTGCAGTAACTATTGCAAGACCAAACCACTAGAAAAAGGTTTTACTTCACAGAATGATTAAATTCACAATGAACATTTCAGAGAATTTGGGCTCAAGAAGCAGAGCTGAACAATCTAAAAGACAGAGGGTGCCTATGCAGATTGTCGTAACCTGTAGTACTTCACAGATTTTGGTGTTAGTACTAGAGTGAAAGAAATATGAAAACTGAAAATGTTGGTACATATACAACTATTTGCATCAAGACAGGATAACAGTTCCTCTGACTGACTTAACCTAGAAAGCAAAGTGAAGAAAATTTTGACATCATGGAAGGCACAGTGCCCCTTCTTTTCTACCCTTTTTTTTTTTTTAATTTCAGTAGGAATCCTATGTTGGTTTTTGGCCATAAAGAAGTGAGCCAAATGGTTTGACTTTTAAAATATATTTTTCTACCTGGTTTGAGAGACAAATCAAAGAGAAAGTCTCCACTGATTTTAATTGTACATAGCATAGATTTGCAAACTACTTGTTCTTTTCTAGAAAATTCTCTTTAGAATTATCATTAATGTTATCTGGCAGCCATTGGAATAATGATTTCCCTTAGCCAATAAAAGGTGAAAAATATTCAACTTATGAAATTCTTGAAACTCTGCAGCATGCTAATGAAATGTTGCCTTTTTCTGCTGAATAAGAAATGAAAAAATAATCTGGTAGTGACCATATTAATATATTTATTCTGTTCTTAGGGACGTGTTATATTTGTCTCAGTACTGAAAGAACAGTGATCTCCTTCCTTTTATTATGAAAATCTAACATGCTGGAAAGCAAGGCTGGTATTACAGGCTGATCAAACACGTGCCACTCAACTTCATACTGAAAGAAAATAGATAAAGTGGAGATAAGTCTTCTGGGTCTTTAAAGTGAAACTATGGTAAAAATGAACTAGCAAGAACAGGTAGAGACAGGAACAGCATCTAATGTGACAGATGAGAAAATGAACTGCACAACACCCTACTGCTGCAACATTGCATTTGTCAGGGCCACAGAGCCACTGTTTCAGTGATCAAGAAGAGATGTCATGGTGTTGCAAATAGGTCTGTGGAACAGAAAAGAAGGCTATGGGGTTTTTTTTATGTTTTCCAGAAGGTGGTAACAAAACTGAAATATAGTTTGATTATGAGAACCCTTGTGATTGCAAAATATCCCCAAATTGTGGGTCTGAGTAGCTGGCTGAAAGGTGAGGTTGGAGATGATCAGAATTGAACAAAATCAGAGATGGAAGATGATACGAAGTCTTAAGGCTGTAACTGATCATGAAAAGTTACCAGTGCAATTATTGGAAGAGAAATGGATATCCAAGCTATTGTCACAGAGGCTTTAGGTGAATTTATGCTTGTGGGCACCACAAATGCAGAAGTAAGAGAAGAAGGGGTCCAAGCATTGCATCCTATTCACAGCACGTTGTTGAAGGGATGAGAAGCATTCCTTGTAGGAAGTGCTGAACAAACAATTAAAATATTGCAGAAGCTAGAATCGGATACAAACAATTTGTCAAAGAAGGGCAGAATTATGGTTGTAAATTTGTTTTGATTAGGAAGACATCTTAAAAAATATACACTGGGAGAAAAAAAACTGGTTTTAAATAGGTTTAAAATATACTGGTGTAGAACAGTGACATGCTTAACATCACTATACTGCAATCTTAGCCTTACTGCCTAAGGGTTTTAGATTTCACTGTATAATTTACAGTAGTTGTTTTATATACATGAGTCATCTTCATAGACAGGTCCAGACCATCACAAATTGTCCATGTTCCAGTACTGTTGTATGCCTTTACTTATTGCTAGATTAAGAATTAATCCAGCCTGAAATTAAATTTTGTAGAGTCCATCCTAAACCAGGAACAGAATGAAAGAATCAACAGAAAGGTTCCTTTTATTGGAAACATTACTATGTCAACGAGCACTATGACCTGCCAGGTGTGAGGCTGAGCTAGATGTAAGACACTTAGCAAACTGAACTTCAGCTTTTAGTTCAATGATTGCAGAAGTGATAGTGCATGATAATCCCACGACACTTCAAATGAATCTTGTGTAATTGATAAAGAGCAGAATGTAAATTTGTCATCTTTTGACAATCATATTGACTTTTCAGACTGGATAACTAGTGCATGATTGGTGTGAACATGAGGTCACTGGAAGTCCTTAACTAGTAGAAACCAGTCCAGAATCACTGTCGGCTGACTGTTCAGTGACTGAGAAGAAGATACAGTACTGCAACGTTTACAAAAGTCATGACCATATTCTGCCCTTACCTATTCTTTTATAACTCTGAAATATGCAGGTGGCCTCATAATTCTTGAATTATTCTAGTGCCTAATGTTTTAACTTATCCTCCTTATTTGCTCTTGTCCATCATTTTCAGAAAATTCTTCTCCACCCGTAAAAGGTGGACAACAGCCCAAAGGTCCATGTTTGTCCCACAGCTGCCGTAAGTTAACTACGTTTACAAAAGTCATGACCATATTCTGCCCTTACCTATTCTTTTATAACTCTGAAATATGCAGGTGGCCTCATAATTCTTGAATTATTCTAGTGCCTAATGTTTTAACTTATCCTCCTTATTTGCTCTTGTCCATCATTTTCAGAAAATTCTTCTCCACCCGTAAAAGGTGGACAACAGCCCAAAGGTCCATGTTTGTCCCACAGCTGCCGTAAGTTAACTACTTTGTGACTCTTCTTTGTCTCATAATGGTAGGTATTTTAATGCGGATTTCAAAAAGCTGTGCTGTCTCTTCCAAACATATCTCGAATGCCACTAAAAAATAGCTTGATCCTCCTCCCTTTGTAAATATGAAACACAAATTGAACAAAATTCTAAAAACAGAGCATGCAGTGACTTCCCGTGTACAGAATATTGTCTATTTTGTACATGTCTCTAAAAAGAAAGGAAGACGGGAGGGAGAGTAAATATTTTAAATAATTTGGCTAATGTATATATTGTATAAATATGAAGAAGAGTATAGAAATATTGATACCAGTGAGTAACAACAGTCTGGTGGGGCATTTCCCCATGTTCCAGGGGATATTGTACTGCTCAGTATCTATACCAGAAGCAACATTTCCCTTCTACGCTATTACTACCAGAAAGAAGTTAATATAGCACAGCTTGCCCTGAAATGCCCGAATGATTGTTTCAAGGCAAGGTCTTGGAAGGCTAGGTCTGATAGGTGCTACAGTTGGACTCGCTCAGAGAGCAGCTAGATGCATTATTGATTACGCAGGTCCTTCAGGTCTTGCAGTTTGCACATCAGCACTTACACTAAGTGATAAACCTAGAAAAGTCTTAACATATCTGTTTAAACCATCTAAGTAGAAATAATTTATTCCAGCAATTAAAAATAAATATTGTCATGAAGTTACCACAATGAAGGATATTTATTTAGTTCAGTGCTTTAAGATTTCTATTAAACATTGCATTCTAAAGACGACCTCTAGCTTCTACTCATTAGATAATATACAAAATTTCTTATAAGGAATTGATATTTCTTTTGCACATCAGTGCACAATCAGTAATTTAAAAAAAAAAAAACAAAAAAAAAAAACCCCAACCCCCCCAAATCATTGGTTAAAGAAGGAGAGGGTATTA
>NW_010388989.1:1085-31683 GCF_000710305.1 Buceros rhinoceros silvestris | reverse complement strand
AACAGTACAAAATCAATAAATAAAAAAAAAAAAAAACAAAAAAAAAAACCCCAACCCCCCCAAATCATTGGTTAAAGAAGTAGAGGATATTAGTAGCCTTTAATCTAGGAAAACTGCCAGTCTAGCTGGTGTTAATTTAGCTAGTATATGAAAGAAAAAACCTATACTTCCAACATAAGCTCTATGCATCTCACTTTTATTAGGATTTTCCTTTTCAGTCTGTAGAAGTCCTAACTACTGAGACTTTCCATATTTAGCTTATTAGGGAATAAGCTCCTCACCCTGGATTTCTTCAAGCCACTGAGGTATTCCAAGAATTTCAACTTTTTAGGAAGGCCTTTTGGGAAGAATCTTCTGGGGAAGAATCTGGGGCTGGGGAATTAACGCTTTCTCTTTTTTTTGTAAATGCATTTCCTGAAAATTACCCTGAAGCTGTTCCCCAGGTTAATGTTTTTACCTCCTCCCCATTACAGACAATTATCTTTTGATGCAGCACATTCAGCCCTGAATTGATAGCCATTGCCTGAGCCTGGAAAGTGTAAAGTATCCCCTGAGAACATTAGGAGCAGGACTTAAGGATCTGAGGATCTGTGGATATCCAATAAGATGGAGTGACATAAGTTCAAGTAGTTTATCTGAACAGGTAGGAGACAGTAAAACTAAAAACTAAAACAACAAATTATCAAACCCATCTGGTCACTCTCAATTTTTAGCTGATGTTGAAACATTCAGGAAGCTGATGATCAATCATGGCTCCATCACAGAGGCATTCAGGTCTAGATGATCAAAACATCTGGTTCATGTGAAGGTAGTTTGATAAGTCAGCCTAAGGATCACACTGAAGATACACTGAAGAAAAAGTCAAAGCAGAGCTCAACCCATTCTTTGACTGTTCCAAGGGCTAGTATTTTATTATTGCACCACAGATGAAGGCTAAAGTTCACCAGAGTCTCAAAATCAAAACTCCCCAAATGGGCCAGTGATTTTACACCTGTGTCTCCGTTTGATGTGAGGTATTTTCAGCTGTCTCCCAGATGTATTCTTTCTTCCCTTCTTCCAACTACTACATGGGCTGTCCCAAAACAAAGTCTCTTTTCCCCCACTTATCCAAAAGAGTAACAAGACGAGGAGTGGCATTCCAGGGAACTTTGCTGGTTTGTCACTTGAAAGAAGTGTATAAGAAGAGAGATCACAGATGCACCTTCCATCTTGCCATAATAGAGGAAATGGAGTGGTGGACACGCAGGGAGGAACTGAGTAAGGATTTGTGCTGGAAATTGAGCCAATTAAAAGTTAAGCATTCACTTCAGAAAATTTTTCCACAGAGTGAAGGGGTTACCTATGCTTTTTTGTTATGGATTTAGTTCTTGCCCCCTTGTGTCAGGGCTACATCAAGCTTCCGAAGAGGACTAACGTGGCAGGTTCATGGGAACAGGAAAGCGAATGTATTTGAAGGGACACCGTCAGGGTAGTAAAAATTCTGGAGTGTGACAGGAGCAACAGTCTCCCATAGTGGTTGCACTTGTATCTCAGACATTTTCCTTGATGGAACATTCACAGCACATGGTACAATCCAGGACATTTTAACCCTCTGCCCATAACTACACCATAAACTTGGAATGAGGTTTTTCAAAATTGGGTGGGAACTTTATAGAATTGGTAGGTTGTTGGGGCATATAACAAAATGAAGCACTATAGATAATCAGCATTGCCTAATGCCAGAAGTCACTCCAACTACTTGAAGATTAGAATCAGCCACATTATGTCAGCTATCAGACTACGTAATCTTTAAAATGCTTGTTTCCAACATTAATTAAATCAGACTGTAGTGTTTGTGATATTTAAATATAGTGATCCCATATGAAAGGATTAGCTGAGACACAGAGAGGTGAAGAGCTTGACCTTCAAAGGTACAAAGAAGCCTAGGGCACAGGTTGTCTCTTACTGAGAGTTTGACAAGTGCCTAATTACTTTTAGTGCCACTGAGGCTCTAAGGAAGCTTTGGAAAATCCCATTTGTCACCATAGGCACTTAGAAATTTTTTAACATCTGGCTTCCTGTTACTTGCCTAGTGATGTACCAAATCAGAGGATGTCAGACCGGGGTAAGGCTGACTCAGAGCAGCTGCATTGATAATGTTCCTTAGCATACCTAGAGATAAGCTGTACCTTCTCAAAGGCTGATACTGGCTTGAATTATGCCACAGAGAGTAGCTCAATTAGGCTCAGTGCAGCTATTTACAGGCTGCATCTACGTGATAACTTAGACCATATTTTAACTTCAACAAATGCTTGAAGCATTAGATATTAAAAGTTTCAAAACCTGCCTTTCTAGAATGCTCACTGGAGTGGCATTGTCACTCATCCAGGAGTCCTGACCTGAGTTTGGGTTATCGGTATGTCCCTTCCTGTGAACATAGTGGGACTTCCATTTGTTGCAGGCCTTGAAGCAAACAGCAGTCAATGAGCTCTTCTTTCTGTTCCTCCACCCCATCGACCCTGTCCCGCAGCCCTTGCAAAGCAGTGCCATTGTCATGCACTCAAACCCATTGAGACTTTTGTTACGCTAAAATATGTTTTGTGTAATTGCAGAGTATTTGATCTCTTCTGCTCTCAAAAGCCCATCAGAGAGACTCATCAGCTTTTTGAGAAAAGCAGGAAGACTGTAAATACTGGAATATCATGGGCCATCTGGAGTAGCTTAATGAAGAATTGCAGTGCTTGATCCACTGCTTGCGGAGCTTGTCTACAGACAAGTAGATCAATCTCAGACACTGGCATCTGTGCAGGCAGGGTGGCACAGCTGCTCCGTGGGGAGCAAAAATCCTCCCTGTAGTGAAGTCTTCTACAACAGGGACAGAAATTGAATTCCCAAGTCTTCAGTTTCTGTGATTTCTGCATCAACAAAAAGCCATAAAACCTCTAATCACTGTACAACTGTGCATTAAAAAAGAGAGTGAACAGCCCTCGATGAACATTTTAACAGAGGTTTTGGGCAACATTTTATATACTCTGTGCTATCCAGCTGGAATCTGTTGGTGTGTCCCCAAATCAGCTTGAAAATGAGCTCATAACAATTTGTTGATAGTGGACTGGCTGATTCATAAGCAGCTTGCCACCATTCCATAAGTAATATATGTCTCACAGATTTAAATAAATTCAATATAAGATACATTGGAGAGACAATAAATCTGACTATTGCTTATGAATCTAGCCCAACATCTCCTGCACTGTCATTCTGCTGTTTCACATTTTGCTAGGACCATCTTCTTATAATTTACAGCATATGCAAAACCAACGGTGTCAGCAAGATGGTAATCAGAGAATAAAATGGAGACACATGCACTCTCCTATGTATTAATAAGTTAGTGGGGTGGGAGGAAGAGAAACAGAAAATAAAACAGGCCTCAGATAATGCCAGAATGGCAGAAGTGATATAATGTTCAAATTACAGTTCTTTGAAGTAGGCTCTGGGAGAACAAAATACATAGCACATGGCAAAAAATGTGCGGCAACTGCTGCGGTAGAATTTGTCTTGATTAAGGCTGCACATGAAAAGATGAATCTTCCTAAGTGGGACTAGGAGCAAAACGAGTTGAAGACAAATATTCAGCATGCCATTTGAGTTCAGGAAGTGAACTAAATTTGAGTTTGCGTAATATATTAGAAAGCACCGCATTACATCAGGAAAATTCACAATGTTTACATGCTTTCTGAAAATAAGATATAGGTGATGTTAAACTCACTGTTTAAATTTTTAAAAATCAAAATTATACTTATTTGGAGTGTGGTCTTAGCATCACTAAAACATGTTAAGAACTTTTTGTCACTTTGCAAGGCCTTGGTTGTGTTTTTGACACCATCTTTATTGTCCCTATCTAGAATACTATGAGAACTGTGTGCGCCTGGCAGAGAATTCAGTTCCCGAAGTGGCTTTAGTATGCATTGACTTGCTCTTACTGACCAAACAAAGGGTTAAAATATGTTTTTATTGACTGTAGCTTATAGATGCGTTAATCCTAAGTGTAACTAAAAATGCTTCATATGAAGTAGGCAAGTGTGAGCTCTTAATTAACAAACAAAAACAAAACCAGGAACCCCACAATGATTCATCTATGTACCTTGAACAGCACGACCAAAGCTGGCACAGCTCCCTACCTGCTGCGAACCTGTTACCTATGAATCACTGAGGAAGAACAGATTTTAGTCCAAATGTTTAATATCCATATTATACACTAACCGATGTGTCTGTTTTTCCTATTACCAGGAGGAGTTATATTTAATAACTGCACAAGCACTGTGTAGATGGTGATTATGTGTGCAATAGGAGATCCAAGGATAGTCATATATTTTGCAGTCAGATGGCCAGTAAAGCCAGATTTACCCTGTCACTCCTGGTAGGTCTTGACACTTCTTCCAGAGGTTTCATTTTTTTGTGTTGATATAATTCAGGCTTCTGGGGCTTCTCCATTCTTTATGATGAGGTGATTTCCCTGCCACCTCCTCTTCAGAGTCATCTATAAGCTGATGTGATTTCAATTAAAAAAGCTCTGCATCTTTGTCCATTAGTAATACCAGAGGCACTTTGTTGTTGAGATGCACAATTTCAAAATCAACACGCTGCTGTTCATCCCCAACCAAGTCGGTAGAACTGCATATGTTAATTCTGCACATGCATCTAATTGGTACCTAAATAAACGGCTTTGGAGAAAACAAGCAAATATAAACACATAGTACTTTGTGCTCTTCCATAGGGTTTTGGTGTCTTTGGTGGTCACATTTGTGCAAGCTTGTAAATTTTATACTCCAAACCATTATTTAACAAGGCAAGATACTGAAGTAGAACGTTTCTTAGAATATACTAGTAAATGAAGATTAAAATTTTGGCTGATTCACGATGTCCAAGGTGCAACTTTTTGCTGGTGTAAACCAGCACAGTTCAGTTTCATTTAGCAGAGTCACCAAATTTGAAATGTCCAGTAATACAGCCTTCATTTTTTAATTATTTGGGAATCCTACTCCTCCATACTTAGGACATGGCATACTGCTTGCAGGGCTACATCTAACATGAGTGGAGGGGAGACGTCATTGTGAACTTCAGAAGTTCTGGTCAGGAAGGTGCTGCCAGCCCATCAGTGTGGGTTTGGGTGCTCTCGGTGTTCCACCACACATGCTGCTCTTCCATGCCGTTCACAGCATTCAAGATGCAGAGACAATATCCCACTACACAGTTCTATTCCTCCTCAACTCTGGTCCCAAGGATGTTCCAACAGCTGTGGTCCTTCACAAGATGACAGCCTCCTTGTACCATACAACTGGGTGCAGCCAAGATGGAGGAGAAACATCCAAGGTTTTATGCCCAGGGGTCTTGCACAGTTACAAGAAAATGCTGTTTTGTTTCCAAACCAGCAGCAGCAACAAAGATTAAAGACCAGTGACCATAGTGGCATGCTTTGTGCATATGTGTGACAAGAACAATATGCCAGCTCTTAATGAGAAGGAGACATCTTTGGGTCTGACAGTACTGCAAGATTTTCAAGACTTTCCAGCCACTTTTAACACAAGAGGAGTATGTGATGCTTTTCTTTGTCTATAGTACAAAAATGTGTATGTGAAAGAAGGGAGAAATTATGTATGCATAACAAAACAGATAGTGTGGAGACAACAACTAGTAGACTACATATTGAATTTATTTAATTTAATAGACAATGGCCTGTCCTAATATTTTAAGCCAACAAAGTCTTCCCTGGCTCCCAAATGTTTGCTAAAATAACTTTTTTCCTTGTTAATTTCCAGTTCTTGGCTGTATTTTGTGCTAATTTCAAACATATGCCATGTACAAAATATGTTAATTTTGAAAGCCAAATCTGGCAGGAGTTGATTGTAGAACTGGCATAGAGAGGTTTGGGACAAACAAACAGACATGCTTAAAGCTGGCAGGATGCTTTTACAATCCACAAAGTGTATTTTTATTTTTAACTATTTTCCAGTCACATGCTCACTGGCAGGAATAATGAAGAAAAGGCAAATGGTCTGTGCTAAAATTTCAGTATGAAATGAAAACACCTTTAATTCAGGCATCTGCTGCATTTTAATTTATCTCATAAAAATTTAAAAAAACAAAGTTCAGTGGTTAACATAGACCTTCTGGCTTCTAAACACTGTAGATAATAATTATGGCAATTGAAATGTAATGGTGTTCATGGTACATATTTACTCTTTACTGGAACAATGGCTAATGGAACAGGCCAGAGAAAGGCAGTGGGTTGTTAGGATTTTTGAAAAAATCATATAGATTTCAGTCATTTGGAAACAGTTGCACTTGTTCGCTTGTTTAGTATGCTGCTTTGCAGGAGAGGTATCTTCTCAAACACACTCCGTGAAGTATTCAAATCAGTTAAAAATAACTGAAATCTCTCTCTCCCTCTTCAGTACTGATCTCTGCATGAGTTTAACTCAAAACTTACTGAATTTCACATTCTAGGTTTACTTTTTTGCTTCTTAAAGATATTTTTACATGTGGGACTAGGTACATATGCCTAATTCCCGAATTAGTGATGCACTTATTTGTGCATATATACCTGTTGAGCTATTTGTCATAGTAGTACTTAGTAGTGCTTATTACACATGGGTATTTTGGCACACAGAAATTTGATAATGATGGACTTAATTCTTAAAGGTAGATCTCTAAATAAGAATAAATATAGCTGCATAGCAAAGCGCAAAACTTCCTCAAGAGAATGCAGTAATAAAGGAAGAGAGTTCTACAAGGAGAGACAATAGAAATCTGAAGACAAAAATACAACCCTAATTCTGGTCTTTTAGGTGGATGCATTACAAACTCAAACTATGGGAGCACTTCTCCTTTATTCTATTTTTTCTACTTTTTTAGTTAGAATTTCTTTTCTATATTATTTGAGCATATGTGTTTCTTCAAGTTCTGAATTAGGACAAACACAAACTTGTTAAGATTTTCCTTGGTTGGCCCTTCTGAAACTTTTCCATAGGCAGTATTGATGATGTTGAGCATCACAAAATACATGCCTCATGTTATAAATACATTACAAATTGCAGTATAAAATCCAAAACATAAACAAATTACAAAGTCTTAATTAACATTTTTACAGTGTGTAAACAATATTTTCTGTCTCTATATGTGTGAAAAGAGAGTGAAAACAAATAATTTTTTAAATCAAATAAAACTTCTGTCAGAATATTTTGACTTCCCTGAGACATTTCTAGGCAGAAAACTTCCATTCTGGGGGAAAAAAAAAAAAAAGGAAAAGAAAATCCGGCCCATCTTGATCTAAACTAACCTATGATCTCCTTAGAGAGCAGTGTTAGAAATAACTTTAGATGGGCAATTCCGACCTTATTTCTGCTTATAGTGGTAGATATCCAGCTGTATCAAACAGACACATTATTTCCCAAAATGATGAAGGGTAAGGTCAGATCTGATCTTAGGACTGAACAAAAGGAGAAATAAGGTATGAAAGAAAGAACTGACAGAAAGATTGTCAGGCTTCTTCGAAGAGTGATTTTGCGGCTGAGGAAAAACAGGACCAGCCAACACTGACACTTTTCATACAGAAATTTCTGCAAAAATCCTGTTGGAAGAAGGCAGTTGGAATACAGCTACTTATTTTGGAAATCTATGGAAAGAATTACCTTGCAATCAGGTACCATAGGATGGTTACTTCTGGATCATCAACTGCAGTAAAAACAAGGCTATATCCCTAGACAATAAAACAAAAAAAAAAAAAAAAAAGGGAGGCGGGAAAAAGTTTAAGTAAGCTTTTCTACATCCCTAGTTTCTACGTGAACTATATGGGATGTAGAAATAATATTGAGAGACCTAAAATATGCTTGAGTGCAACTCTGCAACTCTAGATTTTAAATAATTTTAAAAATTATACAAATAAAATGTTATCCTAGCAGACTATTGAGTTAGTTACTCAAGGGTGTACTACCTGACTGACAATAATACATATACTGATCCTTGAACCATATTGGTGAATAGAAACAAGCCAATAAAAGTGAAATATATGTTATGTACCTTTAACTACCCAAGAGTCTAAGTCTTTCAGACTCCCCTGTACTCAAGGGAAAAAAATAGAACCCTCCATGAGGAGATTTACCCTGTCTCTCTTGGATAGCTATCCTAGGTGCGTAAATTGCCTCTGTAATTTTCGTTTTATCCTTCAAGTATGGGAAGAAATAAGGTAACAAGAAGAAACTAGACAGGTGGTACAGACCAGACATCTACTGCTGAGATAACCAGAGTCACTGGAGGAGTGTTCTGTCCAGAGGGACTGATCATTTGCAATCAGAGAAGAAATTTACAGCAGTTAGAAAAACTGGAGAAAAAACTTTCCATTTGAGCTTTGTTCTCAGGACTCTAGAAAATATTTAATGGTTTAGCATTGAATTTCTAGACTGTGGAAATAGCAATAGAACTGTTCCTGGCTAGAAAAAAGGTTTGTGTATGGACCAGTTCTCTTTCTACACATACTGAAAGTGTACTTCATACTCCAATAGGGTCTGCAAACAACAGCAGGTAGTAGCAAAACAGAATCGGCAGATGAAAGCATGGTGGCCTGTATCACAAGAGCGGGGGTGACGCTTACTGTCCTCAGGCAGGGATCAATGCAAATGACATTCAATACTCAGAATAAATATAGAGACACCTCAGCTATTCTTCTGTTAATTCAGTGTAAGTTATGCTTTTCTATATGGGACTTACTTTTCTTTGCTTAAGTTAATCGGTCTCTTGCTCTTTTGCAATTTGCAGTCAGAGATAAACAGTAATTAAATTAAAAGTTCCAACTCAAAATAAAAAAAAACAAACAAACAATTCTTTTTTTACTTTACTGGGAAGACAACACATGAAACTTGAGAAAGAAACAGAAAGAAACAGCTGGTCTTGTTAACCTGGCGATTTATCGAAGGAAAAAAATATTACAGAAGTCAGACTTAACACAGCTTGGATTTTAAGCTTACAGAAAAATTGGTAGTATTTACCTATTTTTAGTTGGATAACACGCACCTTCTCAGAAAAGAAGTTCATAAAAATCCTGGGGTGGCCATGATGGGTTTGACCCTGCGCTGCCATCTGCTCTGCTTCCATTGCTGCAACCACCTCACAGGGCGTTTGCCATCATCCACGAGTCAGTACAGATAGAACACTGGCCATTTTTCTTGATCAGACACGTCTAAAGCCAGCTGGATGGCTTTCACTTCCACAGCCTGGCTCAATTCACCTTCCTCCTCAGCAGTTTCTGTGACTTTTCATATAGGTCTCCATACATCCGTCTTCTACCTCCAATGCTTTCCCACAATGCAACAGGATTCATCAGTGAACAGGGCATATTGCTTCTCATTTTCTGGCAGTTTATTATACTGTGGGGATCTTCAGAATGAGTCACATTCTCCTTTGGAAATATTCCAAAATCTTTGCCTTATGACCAGTCCGTGATCACTTCCAAAATTCCTGGGTGACTGAGATTTCCTGTGCAATCTGTTGTGTTATCAGTGCAACCTGCTTACTCCACGTGGTATCATCTGCATGATGTGCAGAGGAGACCCTGCCTTTGAACCTCCAGCCCAGCACTGGCAGTGGTGGGCTCAGAGATGTGCTTCAGAACTGACTCCTTCCCAGGCAGCTCAAACTCCTTCACACACTGCCAACATCTCCTTTTTCAGTTAGAGTATGGTGGACCTTGGATCCTTTGTTCCCTGACTCCAGAACCCCAAGGGCTGGCCTCAGGTCTCCCCAGGTGCTTTCTGCCAGAAGCTCCAGGTAGCGTCATCCTCCCCAGCTGCGGTGTAGAGCAGGTTTTTACACCTTGGCCTGCCTGGACCGGCCCAAGAGCTGCTGCATGGACAATTCCCTGCTTGATTTGTTCAAAGCCTTGTTGCTGCTCAGGGCCCCATGTAAAATCATTCCTCTTCCAGGTCACTTGATAGAACCTGGCTTACAGTCAGACTGTAGTCTGGGCTGTGCATCCTCCAGAACCCCACAATGCCTAAGAAAGCTTGTGTTTCTTTCTTACAAATGGGCTGAGAGATAGCTACTGTCTTATTGGTCATATCCACTGAGATCTGACAACTCCTGTCTCACCATTTTATTCCTAAAAACTGAATCCTCTGTGTAGGTCCCTTAACCTTATCTTCATTTTGTGGCAAAAGTGGCCTTCAGAAGGACTCGAACTATTTTCTTTGCTTAGAAACACCTTCTGGTGTGTTGTCCCATATGCTGTTGTCATCAATTTATTGCAGGTGTTCTGGAGCTTCACCTTGTTCCAATACAGTCTGGATCCATCCATGGCAAATGGTGGGGCTGTGTTTCCACCCCTGGGCAGTCAGTTCCAGGTGTACTAGATACCTCTCCAACTGATCGCAAGCCTGCACACTACTGCCAAAGGGACTGAGAAAAATGCATTGGCAATAGCGATTGTGATGTACCACTTGGCTGCCTTCAACTCCAGCTCATACTGAAGATCTAGCATGCCCAGAATGGCATCACTGAGTGGCAGCGTGACTTCATTCAAGCTTGTCCCATATGCTGTTGTCATCAATTTATTGCAGGTGTTCTGGAGCTTCACCTTGTTCCAATACAGTCTGGATCCATCCATGGCAAATGGTGGGGCTGTGTTTCCACCCCTGGGCAGTCAGTTCCAGGTGTACTAGATACCTCTCCAACTGATCGCAAGCCTGCACACTACTGCCAAAGGGACTGAGAAAAATGCATTGGCAATAGCGATTGTGATGTACCACTTGGCTGCCTTCAACTCCAGCTCATACTGAAGATCTAGCATGCCCAGAATGGCATCACTGAGTGGCAGCGTGACTTCATTCAAGCCACGAAAGTCTTCTGTTAGTCTCCACTCTCCATTAGATTTTCACACTGGCCATATGGGGCTGTTAAAGGGTGAGTGAGTTTTGCTGATAACCCCTTGGCTTTCCAGTTGACAAATGGGTTTATGGATGACAATCTCAGTTGGTGTGATATTGCCACTGCAGCACTGTTCGGGTAATGAACGGCACCTGCTATTCTTCAACTCTCAGCATCCTCACAACAAAAGGGTGCCCTGAGAGACCAGGCAAGGTGGACAACTCTTCAACTTCCTCCATCTCCAAGGCAGCTCTACCAAAAGCCCATTGGTACACTTTTGGGTCCTCGAAACACCCTCTCCTGAGGTAGCCTATGCCAAAGATGCCTGAGGCCTCTGGGTCAGTCACAACAGGGTGTTTATGCCACTCATTCCCAGTGAGGCTCACCTCAGCTTCCAATACTGTGGGCTGTTGGGAACCTCTGTCACTCCAGAAACACAGATGAGTTCTGCTCCTTTAGAGCGTGATGGCATTAGGGTACATTGTCCACCAGTGTCTACTTCTGTGGTTCTGAAGCGCCAGACCATCAAATTCACACAGTCCAATAAACTGGCTGTGCCTTTCCTCCACTTGGCTGGAGGCAGGGCCCCCCTAATCCTGGTCATAGTATTTTTTACTCACTTTTGGTAAATATGAACCAGACATCCCTTCAAGAAGATCAGAAGTAAGATTGGCCCTTCTGCTCTCTCTGGGAACTGCTGGCAACTGGACTAGCATTTTTCCAGGAAGAATCCCCTTTTGTGATTGTTTCTCTTGCAACTCATGTCAGGGTAGGTTTTCCATCTCACTCTCATGTTGTCTTAATAGTCACACAGGTAAAACCACACAGTATGCCGTGGTGTGTACCTTCCACATCCTCTCTCTTGAGCAGAAGAGTGCCTACTCCTAACAGCTGAGATACAGGCTTGTATAGGTGGGGTGAAGGACGTGACCTCTTTGAATTGCTGGAACCTCCAGGATACTTTCTCCATAGCCGAAATGTAAGCCCATAGTGAGGAAGAGAGACTTCCTTCGTATTGCCAGAGTTGGCCAGCCACTTCATCCACTGTTTGTCGCATGCCTTCTTTCCAGGACAATACTGCCAATGCGTTGCCATATGATGGTGGTGCACTTCATAGAAACTTGTGCCACATGGGTTGTGTGCATTGGACTTCCTTTGGATCTGTGGGTAACTGCTCGGTAACCAGATCAGTATAAATCACCCACAGCACAGCTAGTTCCTCAGGTACTGGATACTACTTTCCACAGTGGTTCACTTGCCTGAGTGACACATAGCATCTTCATTGTAGGAACGTACACTTCCTTCATGCCTGACAGAATTCACCTCCAAAGACTGAGGACTTGTGTCTGTTTTCCAATTGCCTTGACAATACCCTCTTTCCCAGACAGGGATCGCAGTTGCTTGGCTTCTCTACCTGCTAATTCCATATTTCTGGCCCTGTTACCCCAGCATCAGAGCAGCCAGGTTCAATGTGCTCGCCTGGATGGGATCTGAAATCTTTTCACATACCTCCCAGCTCACTCAGGGATAGGGATTGGGTGGTCACCTCTGGTTCTGCTGCTTCCTCCTGTTCTCATGATGACCCTGGTTCACTTTCATCCCTCACTAAGTGAACAGGGGGGATTTTTGTGTATTTCTTCTTCTGTACAGAGGCAACTGCTAATGTGACAGGTTGGTTCTTTGGCTTAGCTGCAGTGCCTGTTGCCAGGGTTTGAGCAGGCACAGTGACTGTTGCTGGAGTTGGGGTAGCTGCAGTGTTTGTCATGAGAGTTGGAATAGCCATGGTGTCTATTGGGATGCTTTCCTTCCCCCTATGGGTGCTGCATAATGTCGAGCAATGTTTGGCAGGGGCTGGCCAGGGTCCAGTGCAGTGCTCTAAATAGTGTCTCTTCAGAAGAGCCACAGCATTTTCTTTCAAATATTCTGTCACTTCAGCAGAGTCCGGTAGCTGTTCAGGAGTGAAGTTCCAAATCATTGGAGGTGAGAAGTTGTCTAGATACCTGCCCATATTCTCCCATATGCCATGTCGCCCATGACCATGACAGAATCTGGGGATCATCTAGTCCAACCCTTCTGCTAAAGCAGGTTTTGCCTAGATCAGGTTGCACAGGAATGCATCCAGGCAGGTTTTAAAAGACTTCAGAGAATGAAAGTTTACAATCCCTCTGGGCAGCCTGTTGCAGTGCTCTGTCACCCTCGAAGTAAAGAAGCTTTTCCTTACATTTGATTGGAACTTCCTGTCTTGGAATTTGTGCCCATTGGCCCTTGTCCTGTCACTGAGCACCACTGAAAAGAGTCTGACCCCATTCTCTTGACATCCGCCCTTTAGATATCTATAAACATTCATAAGATCCTATCTCAGTCTTCTCTTCTCCAGGCTAAACAGCGCCCTGTCTCTAAGCCTTTCCTCATAAGAGAGGTGCTCCAGTCCGCTCATCATCTCTGTGGCCCTCCATTGGACTCCCTCCGGTAGTTCCCTGTCACTTTTGAACTGGGGAGCCCAGAACTGGACACAGCACTCCAGATGTGGCCTCACTGGGGCAGAGGAGAGGGGGAGGAGAACCTCTCTGGACCGGTGGGTCACACTCCTCTTAATGTATCCCTGGATATCACTGGACTTCTTATCCATAAGGGCATGTTCATGGCTTATGGTCAATCTGCTGTCCAGCAGGACTCCCAGGTCCTTCTCCCCTAACCTGTACTAGCGCATGGTGTGATTCCTCCCCAGGTGCAGGACTCTGCACTTGCTCTTGTTCAGCTTCATGAGGTTCCCCACTGCCCAGCTCTCCAGCCTGTCCAGGTCTCGCTGAACGGCAGCACAGCCTTCTGCTGTGTCAGCCACTCCCCCCAGTTCTGCATCATCAGCAAACTTGCTGAGAGTACACTATGGCCCTTCATCAGGGTCATTGATGAATATGTTGAACAAGACTGGACCCAGTAACAACCCCTGGGGAACGCCACTAGCTACAGGCCTCCAACTAGACCGTGTAAAACCTCATGGGTGGACATAAGAACAGTTTAACAGCACAACACAAGGAGAGAAAAAGTAATAATAACAATAAAAGCATGTATAAAACGAGTGATGCAGAATGTAATTTCTCACCACTTGGGACCCGATGCTCAGCCTATTCCTGAGCCATGATCCCTCCTTTTCCTGGCCAGCTCCCCAGTTATATACTAAGCATGATGTCGTACAGTATGGAATATCCCCTTGGCTAGTTCGTGTCATCTGTCCTGGCTGTGCCCCTCCCAGCTTCCTGTGAAAATTGACACCACCCTGAACCTGGGACACCTGTGGATATGTATCAAGATTAGCACACAAGAAAATTCTGAACAGAAAACATTTTCTATTTCCTGTCAGTTCCAGTGCTGTTGACAAAAGAAAGTTTTTTTATTTGTGGAGTTTTACATGCATTTAAATGTGTAATTAAGTTTTTTTCACATTATGAACACATATGAACACATTTCAAAGAAAAATATCTTCAATAGAGAGCAATCCTTGAATTTCAAAGAGGTTCCGAGAAAAGGTGACAGGTTTTCTACTTACCATTTTTGCAGGTTATACTCTTTCAGAAACCCTAGATTAAAAACAGTAGCATATAAATTCCTTTAGAAAGAAATTAATAAAATATTATCTTCATATAGATTCAATTAGAAGTAAACCGAATGTCTTTAAAGGTACAAAATACTCTTCCACAATGAAGTTCCCACAAAACATTATCTCACTGTTTTATCAAGACAACTTTTATCCACAAACTACTGTTGAAAATTTTGTCTTCTGCTGTTTCAAAGGATCTAATGAAGTTCTTAATACTGTGCTATATTTGGTATATTATAATTGCATACTATACAAGAGATTTCAATGTGCATATATACACACATTATACATATTAATTTGTGCAAATCTGTGCATGTGTAATAAGATTTAATTTGGCAGTTACCTTTCCAAAACAAGGTTCTGCTTGCAAAGACTCTGTCCTACTTTTGTCGCTGCCTTTCTTACTCTTTTTCTTTTTAAAAAGTTTTATTTTAAGCCAAGCTCTCTATGTCCTTAATCCAGATATTATTATTGATGTCTGATAAATGGGAGAAGTTTTGAAACTCTCATCTGAAAATTATGAAGATTATAATGTATTGTTTTTAAGTCTTTGTTAACAAGGGTTTATTTATTTAACGAGAAATATAATTTACTACTTTAAAATCAAGAATGTTGTCAACTCTTTAACTGATTTTTTAAATTTTACTTTTCTTGGGGTTTTTATGTTCATACATAGCATTTAAGTAGGATCTACAGTTTTTGCGATTAGCTACATGGTAAGGTCATTCCTTTTGCTTGCTGGGTTGCACAGAGGAATGGTGGAGCACCATTTACATAATCCCTGCATTTTTCTCATTTGGCTTCAAAGAGTCAAGGATCATAAATGACTTTCACAAACTGAAGGATGGAGGGCAGAATTGGTGTGAACATAGCAGGACAAGATCAGATCTCAGGAGCTCAATTCACAGGCCATTCTATCTTAAGGTACATTGCCCAATTTCCCCTAAAATGCCATTTGTTCTGAGGATTTTGAGGGGGCAGCGCAGTACTGACAGAGCAGGACTGGCACTAAGAAAGGTATTGCCTTGGTTCTCTTCTGTCCCTGGAGGTTCTCCAGTCATTTTCTGTATGATTTTATGGCATCAGGGGTGCGTTTCTCCCTAAAAACCTGTAACATATTCTTTAAATGCATTAATACCATCAATTGCCTCTTAGGGGTGTTATCAGTTTTAATGGAACTAAACAACTGCTTAAAGTTATACATAAGCTTAAAACTCTGAAGCATCAGATCTCTGATCATCTTTAATTTTATACTCAGTTAAAGCAGCAGTTAAAACAACTGTGTATGGAAAAATGCAAATTTCCTCCAAGACCCAAACACAAAAGCTTTCTAGCAAATACACTCCTCTCATTGTTTATATTTCCTAAACAAAATAAAGCCAAAGAACAGCAAAGAAATAACAGAAATTTTAAACAAGCCTTACTTTCCAGGCTTTTGGGGATGCCAAAATTAAATGTCTCTTGATAAAAAGCTTAGTTTGGCAGACGCTTGCTTACGTGAAATAGTACAAGATGAGTTTGGAAGAGATCTTCCATTAAGCATAGGGAATAAAATTGCAAATAACAGAATTGGTTTTCGCACAAATCTGCTTCAGTTTCTTAAAGAAAATGTAAGCAAGTAGAAATTTAATGGATTGTATTTTGCTTTTATTATAAACCTATGAAAACTTTTCTGAGGCTGACAGGTTCACATACCCTTGGACCTGAGGGAGTTATCTGACCACTGAATCTCCCCGTGTACCAAACCAGTTAAAAGTGCATTTTTGTTGTGTGGGAGGTAATGTTTGTAGCTGTCAGCTGATAAGAGAGTGTTGGTGTTCAGAAAGTGCACAGAAGGTGAAGAATGATACCACATGTGCAACAGAGGCTGCCATTGAACGTGAATGTGAACACTCAAAATTTTCACACCAGTTCTACCTACCTGAAGTGAAAACTAGTTGTGTTTCAGGTAGAGTTCATCACTCTGTGGAAGTTCTTTTGAATTCTTCTGAGTGTGACCGGTGAAGTGTGATGCACATAACAAACACACCCTGTGCCTACATCCAGCACGGGGCTTCGTGGCCAGCTGGGTGCTGTGAAGCAGCCTGTCCATCAGACAACACCTGGACTGGGGCACCGGTGCACTTGGGCTTGCCTACCAATCACAGAACCACAGAACTATGGGTTGGAAGAGACCTTTAAGACCACTGAGTCCAACCTTTCGCCCTGCACCGCCAGGGCCCCTAAACCACGTTCCTCAGTTGATTGTCAGCCCCATTATTCTTCCCCAATGTGTTTCACAGCTACTTAGGTTTTGTCCTAAAAGTGAAGGTAAATGAAATCTATATAATTTGTGAGATTAAATCCAAATTGCCATTTATGAAAACAATGAGATACTGAGAGTCTTTAATTTTTCCTTTTACTTCTCCAGTGTTTTACAACAGTGTCTGCTCCACAGACTTGGGGTTTGGTGGTGAGCTTCAACAGAAGAGTTTTTGTGGGGTCCTTCTCAGATTCTCTACACCTTTGTCATTGTCATCGATTAAAACATGCATGGTCAAATCAAAACAGTAAAGAGCAAATAAACAGCTGCAACAATCTAACATATCCCTTCTATTCCCCTGCTGGGCAGTAGAATTGCTGAGAGATAGAAAAATTTGCTTGTTAAAGAATTTTGAGATTTAAAAATCTGGCTAAAAATTAAAATTTAATTTAAACTTTAAATATTTAAAATTTCCTAGCTAAGGAAAAATGTTCCCTTCCACCCTTGAAATAAAAAAAACCCCAACCCTTGGCCTCGTGTCGAGTTTTTTGAAATATTTTATTTTGATGCAGATTTCTTCCAGTTAATGTATTTTGCATTAAAAAAAAAAGTCATTGCAAAATAAAAATTTGGAAATTACAATTTCACAGTGTTAAAACAAGATATTTCTCAGACAAATAAATTATTTATTCTTATGTTTTATTTGAAATAAAATTCTGATGTAGTATGTGTGGAAAGTCGCTCTTGTGAAGTATTCTGATGTAGGGTTCCATAGAAAAATTTCATCTAACTTTTCTGTTGAGATAAATACGTATAAAACACATTTCTACTACATTATGTTTTTAAAATTATTATCCATATGAAAATTATCACATTTGTGTTATGTATACACTGTGAACCAAATATTTTTCAACTTTTTCTATACTGATTAGACAATGCTGTCTTGAATATATCAGAAATGCTTCGCTGGCACACAGATCACATTAAAATTTTCCACTTCCCATATGAATACTGAGAATGAACACTTTAAATAATCTAGATTCACCCTTTAACTTCAAGGAGAAGTAGCAGCTGTTACAGACATGTTTAGTCATTCCTAAAAAGCGGTAGATGATGCTTAGTTTTTATCGGAAATGTGGAACTCCTTGCGAGTCACATTTATGCCTTGCTGCCATAGTGGAGGCAGAGTAAATGTTCCTTATCGAACAGGTAAAGGAAAAAGAAAAGCTTTAAAAGTCTGAGAACAAAGAGGGAAGTTCAGGGTTGCCAGTTTTAAATCAGAAACATTGGTTGTTCAACTCCAGAGAAGTACACGTTTTCTTCAAAGTGAGTGGAAAAGTCTCACTCTTTCTGCTGTAATCACTCATGCAAGGAAATGGGTCAAAGAACTAAAAACTCCAGCTAGGGTGCAAAAATTATGCTTCTATTTTTCTATTATGCTTCTATTTTTCTGCCACAGTCTCAGTGCAGTGAGTAAGGAATTTGTATGAGAACTGAGGTCCCTAAACCTACGGCAGTTTCCAAGTCCTACTATAAACGTTTTCATGTTTGTCAGGATTTGGGTTACTTAAGAAGTAACTGGAAAGGAAATAACCAAGGACATGATACATCTCTCCAATTTCCTCCTTCCTTTGCTTCCCTTCCCCTTCTGATACTGGGATTTCTTTCTATTCCTTACCCCATTCATCCTCTGTAGTCTGATAATGTTAATCACTTCCTTAATCTTTTTTCTTCCTGATGTTTTTCTGGCTACCATTCTCTGAGTTTCATAGCTTCACATCTACTAACAGTTCTAAGGTAAAAAACTCTTCCTTTGGACAGTAATAGAGAACGCTATCCTTGCTGTCCTTTCATATATGGTCAGAAGCTGCTCCTCAGTTTTGAATAAACAGAGGTTGTTGGAAAGAAAATGCAAGAAGTATTACACTGGCTTTCTTGTCATACACAAGTCATGCAATATATGCATTTATATATGTCATAGACAAATACGTGCAATTATAGTAGGCATTATGTTGATATTTAGATGCATATATATTATTATATGTGTTGTATGGGCTGTTTAAATGTATAAAACATATTAACATATGTATAAATAGATACATCAATAACAGCAATTCTGTATTTGTCACAGAAATTAAAGAGCGATCATGTTCAGAAATCGTCCAAATCCCATTTCTGTATTTGTCTAGGTCTCAGTTGTCAAGGTATTCTGAAACTAGTCTACAAGCTCAGAATGAGCATAAAAGCAGAATTATAGTAAATATACTTAGCCCAGGATCCTGGGAAGCCCATTGCAGTTTTTTGTAGGGATACAATTTATGTGAAGCTCCCATAACTCAGATGCTGAAAGATGAAAGGCTGTAAAATGCCTGTTAACATTGGTCACATGCATTAGGGCCTCCCATGAATTTCCAACTCCAAGAAGCTTTGACAAAAGCTGTAGTAAGTTTTTCACCTTCATTTCCTTCTCAGTGTCTATGACATTATTGGATACTTCTTTATGAATTGTCCTGCCTCTATCTCACCCATGTAAAATTTTATTTTTGGGTCACCAGAGAGAAACATGCACGGGTTTCACCAACATGATTTTATTCAAGTTAGATTTAAGACTAGAGGGATGCAGTATTATTGCAAAGCGTACTGAGAATCACTGCAAAGCTGTTACCAGTGAAATAAGAAGCCCACAGAAAAGGGTTAAAAAAAATCTACCAAAAATGTCTAGAACCTCAGGGCCCATTTAAAATTTCATTGTGAATAAAACTTTTAAGCTATTTTTTGAGTGCCTGCACCACAGCATGACTTGAAACTTGAATACTTGGATTTAAAAATCAAATGGGGAAAAAAGAGCATAAAAAGTCAGATGAAAAATTGAAAGAGAGGAAAGTTTTGTTCAATGTCATTTGAAGTTCATTGACTACAAAGTTACCATTGGCTACATGATACCTTCCATCAAACTTTATCTCAGAATATGTGTCACTAATAAACAGAGTATAAAACTGTGACAATTCCTACAAGGAAGAAATCATCACAGACTTAGAATAGACTCTTAATAATATTAACTTCAGTTTACAATAAGAGAGAAAAAGAGCCTTGTGGTTGAAAGCTGATGTCTTGTAGATGTTCTGTATTCAAGCATTTCATGTGAAGATGTGTCATGGTTGAGGTAGAAACCCTGGTAAAGAAGTATGATTTTCTGTGTTATGATTACGGTTCAGATCAGGTAATTTCTTACACACAAAAAAGATAAGATCAGATCAAAATTCAGTTGGAATTGTTCACCCTGTCTGACTACCTTTTTTAACTGTTAGAAACATTCAAGAGTTGCCTAAAGTGAGCTTTGGCTATTTGTAGGAGGAAAGGAGAGAAACAGGAAGGAAAAAGAAATAATTAATATTGCCAGATATATAGCAAAAATATGGGAGTATGGTTCTGGTCATGAAAGTGCCTGCTGTGCAGATGTGAAAACAGAGTTCCCCTGGCATTAAAATGAAAAATTAAAAACCCATAGAGAAAAAAACATAAAACCTGAGAGAATTTGGATTACAGCTTGATTTTACAAAACCAGACAAAAAGGTTGTGATTATTATTCAGCAGTGAATGGAGGGAAGCAGGGGCAATACTGCTTCAGATTAGCTGAGAAACAAAGGTGCTCAGTTTGCGAGGCATCAGACTCTTGGGGTGATGGATGCTCTCTCGCTCTAGCAGGAAGTGACCTTCTAGGCCTGCTGAATGCTGGCTGGTGATGGTTTTGTAGTACTTATACATGCGGCAACTTTTCGCTGTGTATGTGTTTGAGAGTTCATATAGACTGATAAGAATTTATTTCTTGTCAATACCTTCCACCATAAAATCCTAGAGAGCATTTCCCCAAGTAACCGTTGCTTTGTGAGTTTGAGTTGTAACTCACTCAATTCTTTATCAAGAAAGAGAGAAGGCATTGTACGTTTTTCAATGCACTGGAACACATGCAGTTTTCCCTACCCTGGACAATGTCCCTGCAGATCAAAACTTGCTCTTCCAAAAGGAATACGGAGTTTTGGGAGATGATAAGTCTGTGGTGCACCACCCCATGTGAAACTCCAGTGAAATTACCTTTAATGCTCTTTTAAAGGAGGGTAGGAGCAATCTCAACACAGTAGCGGAAGAAAGCACATCTATGTCAGGTTTGTCTCTTACTATTTCTGGTCCCATCAAAAGCTGGTGTAGATGACAACCTGACTCGATAACGAAAAGATAAAATGAAATATGAGTGTTCCAGGTGTATAAATCCAGTACGTGACATTGCTGAGGTCTCTGGAGATCATACCTTTAACCATGACTTTACTGGTGTAGAGTTGGGAGGTCATATTTTTTTTTCCCCTTCACAGCTGTGCATTTGCCTTCCCTCATACCCTGCAAAGATATGATGGACTAGACAGAAAATATTACACAAAGCTAGTCAGTTTTGAGCTGAATTCAGGTGTAGATTTCAGACACCCAGGCAAAAATTCAAAGGGTTTGGCTCAGAATGTTGTCCAAGCGTAACATCAGCAATAGTTAGGATAAAGAGGGTCAAGTTTATACTTAATTCTCAGGTTATTTATTTGGATACCAATTGCTTGAGATATTTGATTATGTTGCAGATATTCAGCTTGGAATTGTACAAATTATTAGAAAAAAATGTATTACAGGCTTGGTACTTTCCAAGTCAGGCAGTTTGGCCCCCCAGGAGCATTGGTGCATCATTTTTATGAAATGTAATTCTAAATTGTTCAAAGTGTCCAACAAACATCTTTTTTTTTTCTTTAAAATAATTCTTCAAGATTGCCTTGGAAAGGGATTTTTATAATTTGCTTTAAGATGACACAGCCAAAATCTTTAATACATGCATCAATACACAATGCATTCGTTTCATCTGAACAGTACAAATGATCCTGAGTAGTTTGTGTGAGCTGATTACACCAGAGTTTCAAATTCAAGGGAGTCTACAGTATGTATGACACATTAAAAATGTAAGGTCAGATGCCTTCATTTATAATTTTCGCTGTTGCTGAGACACATTACAGAACATAGAACTATAATAAACTGCAAAGTGATTAACAGACAGTGGGAAGTATGACATTTATTCAAATCTAGTAACATACTCACAGCTGCCTTGTACAGACACTTTGATGCTTCTACCAAGGTTATAATAATAATGCTCTTATTTAAAGTTTAGCAGTCACAGTTCCTGTTCAGTTTGCATCAGACTCAGTTTTTCTACTACCAATGAGAGTATTGAAGCTGCTGACACTGAATAGAGTGTCCTGCTCATTGTTCAGACATTTCCATCATCTTCCTTTAAAGCAGGGAGGCCAAAGACTGCCAGTCACAGGCTGTGGATACACAGATGTGAAACTTGGTATATGCAAGAGGTGCTATAAGTTACAGTGAATAAATGTACACAAGCACGGAACAAAATTCTAAAAACGCAGCTTGGTGCGCAGAAAGTTGGTAGTTCATTATTTAGTTATACACAAAGGATGAGACTGACACTAATTTCCGGTTTAATCCATATTAGATTAAATTGCCTTGGAAGTCCCAGAAACCCACAAAAGTAAAAAAAGAAGAAAGACACCAAGCATTACGCTTTTTAATGAACCCAGAACTGCAGTGAATTCAATATTGTCTTATTACGTACCGCTTATCCTGAATTTCCAAACATCCCCCTCTTAGCGTCTTTGCTTATTTTTTACTTCTAAGTTCTGATACTAGCTTTTTTGAACTTTTAGCCATTACCTAGAAGGCTAGTAACTTGTTACATTTTTAAGTCATGACTCAGAAAAACCCGGATTTTTTTTAATATTTTTTTTTCACATTCTGTACGAATCAGGGGTTTAAAAGCACCTCAAGTGCATTACAGCACTGGTGATAAGATAATGAGGTGACAATGAGCTGGTAATTCTGTGGATACAACCTGCAGTCTTGCACTGTGAAGCTGTGTGAACAGAGCCACAACAGCATGATAGATCACCGAAGCTGACACAGCAATAGGTATACCGTGAGTTACGAGACCTTAGGGTCCTCCAATGACACCTGCAGGCACATTACAGTGGTGGTTCCCCTACCTCTAAATCTGTAGTGTGGATCTGTCTCACTCCACAACCCGCTACAGATGGAGGAGGTGGCCTAACCACAGTGATCAGTTAGATGTTTTAGTGCGTGACTGAAACTTTTAAACAGAAATTACTGTTTCAGGCAATTTTTATAATTTGTATATTACCACATCTGTGTACAGGTGTATTTCTACAAAGAACAGTCATTCTCAAAATCTGTGTATAATCCATTCCCTGAGCATTCCCAAATAGGAAGCATGAAAGAGCCAAAACGAAAACGTAGCCAAAATCGAAATGCCTCAGTAGTCTTAACGAGCTATTCGAATGCTAGAAATACATGTTCGCGGCATTCAAAATAAATGCGATTTTACAGATCCAAACAGAGAAGATGCTTGCATAAGAATGAGCATGATCAGGTTTCTTGCGGTTTCAGAGGTACTCACTTCCATGCCAGATTAGAGAAACTGAGGAGGAAGTCTTATAAGAAAGTCTTATCTTTAGATTTTCAGACCAGAGAGGTTTGGACAGCTTTGAATGAACATTTAACCTCACCAGGCATCTGAATCTAAGCAAAATGCTGAATCTTTGGAGGTTTACATATGACTAGATACTAATACAGGCATAGGAACTTGTTGGATTAATATAGATACGTAACTTATAATATTTTCATTGATGTATTAGCCTGTCAATAAACTGATACGTGGCCCATCTTTTCCAGAAATACTCACCCAACTACATAGCACAGCTGTCTGTTTTTAAGTGGTTTGTAGAATCTTAGGGATTCTTATATATGCTTACAGCAACCAGGAGCTGTTTTGCAGAATCATTTTCCAAATACAAACTATTACAAAAAGAAAATTCTGCCAGATTTTCATCCTAAATAATTTTTATTCTGCAGATCCTCTAGCACAGAGGTTCACCAAGAATGAGCTGATTTGAGTTGAGTCAACAAACTATTGTTTATTTTTATCCTGAAACATCTTTCCTTTTTTTAAACTGTAACTGTGATTTCATTACTTACATACTGTTCATTTAACCACAGCTTAATTAAACTGCCTTCCTACATGCTGTACTTGTCCAGACTGTTAACCACTATGTGATTTAAAGTACAAATACAATTTTAAAGTCATGCACAATTACCTTTACAGAACCTTTTATGTGTAAACACAACAAATGTATTCCACATCAAAGCATAAACCTGACTAGCGTAAGTTAGTGATGACAAGTACTAGTTGAGGATCAGCCATTTTTATGCTTAATTCCTGTTTTACATTAAACTCACCTATCTAATAACAGTAGCATCACCAGAAGGTGTTTCTTTTCAGTTTGGCCGTAGATTTCATACTGAATTCCTCTGCTTAAGAAATTTGCTCTGTAATCCATCGAAAGCAAGAATGTGTTAGTAGTCTAATAAAAGCATGAAATGGTGATATTGTGAATTATTTGCTATGAACGTACACCATGCTCTAAGAATAGGGCATTGAGCACTCTCAGCAAAGCTCCACTTCTGCGGATCTTATTGTTTTCTATGCAGCTTCCTCCATTTGGTATCACAGCCAAATCATTGTACCTGGCTGCCCGTTAAACTACAGTGGTTGTCTTAGGTGCTTCCATTTCTGTCTAAAGAAACTCATCTGTCACAACTGCTCTACACTGAACTTTCAGCCTCTAGCAGAAGAAAGCTAAAGAATACGAGAAGAAACAATGAGGAAAAACTCTGTATTACAGCTCTCCAGGAAAGAAGGTGTTTGTGAATTGCAGTGAATCTTGCCGACTGAAGAGACACCCTTCTCTATGTCAACATTTTGCAAAGACAAAGATTTAGCAAATCATTTCCCCAGACTTTCACAAGGCTTCTGATACGGTCCTCTACAACATTCTTGCTGCTCAGTTGGAGAGATGGAATTAATGGATGGACAATTAGATGGATGAGGAATTGGCTAGATGATCAGGCCTGAAGAGCTGCAATGCACAGCTCAACGTCCAAGTGGAAACTGGTAATGAGTGGTGTCCCTCAAGCGTCTGTACTGGGGCCAATACTGCGTCTTAATCAATGACTGGCTAGTGGGATCGAATGCACGCTCAGCAGGTTTGCAGATGACACCAAGCTGAGTGCTGCAGTTGATTTTCTAAAGAGAAAGGATGCCATCCAAAGGGACCTGGAGAGGCATGAGGAGTGGGCCGGTGTGAAGCTGATAAAATTCAGCAAAGGCAAGTACAAGGTCCTGCACCTGGGTCAGGGCAATCACATACATCAATTCAAGCTGGGGGATGAATAGATTACAAGCAGCCCTGCCAAGTAGGAATTTGGGTTACTGGTGGGTGAAAAGCTGTACATGAGGAGGCAATGTGCACTCACAGCCCAGAAAGCCAACTGCATCCCAGGCTGCTTCAAAAACAAGTGTGGCCAGCTGGTCAAGGGAGGTGATTCTGCCACTCTACTTATCTCTGTGAGACCCCACCTGGAGGGCCCCTAATACAAGAAAGATACGTTCCTGTAGGAACTGGTCCAGAGGAGGGACACAAAACTTTTCGGAGGGAATGGCCACCTCTCCCATGAAGAAAGGCTGGGAGAGTTGGCATTGTTCAGCCTGGAGAAAAGAAGGCTCTGGGGAGACAGGCTGCAGGCTTTCAGTACTTGAAGGGGGCTTATGAGAAAGTTGAAGACAGACTTTTTGCCAGGGCCTGTAGTGACAGGGGAAGGGGCAACAGGAGAGCAGATTTAGATTGCACATAAGGAAGAAATTTTTATGATGCAGGTTGTAAGGCACTGGAGCAGGTTGCCCAGAGAAGCTGTGGATGCCCCGTCTCTAGGGTTGTTCAAGGCCAGTTGCCATGGGGCTTTGAGCAATCTGATCTAGTGAAAGATGTCCCTGCCCATGGCAAGGTAGTTGGAATAGATGATCTTTGAAGGTCCCTTCTAACCCAAACCACTCTATGATTCTCAATGCTTCACTTCTACTATTCGTTTCCTGCAAGAACAACGCAACGCACACTAGGGTCCAGTCAGTAACAATTCTCAAAATGCAGAAAGTTTACATCTTTACCACAGAGTTACCCATGTTACTGAATGATGAATCCACTTTGACTTAGCAACCGAACCACGAATTGAAATCTCCTCTACTTTTTAAAATTATGGGATCATCTTTTCCACCCTCACGCTAAAGTGTAACAAAACTCTCAGAAGCTAATCTGCATCATTGATCTCTTTGTTCGTATATAATTGAAGTAGAAACTCACCTGTGTTTCATTGTTTGTGGTATCAAAGTACAATATTTCAATGGCATCAGTACAGGAAAATGTCATGTATCTCCAAGTGTGAGGTACCCATTTACAGAGGTCATGTAGATGTAGTTTGAAAGCAGTAGGTTTACTTTTATTGGGAAAAAAAAACTTTCGAAGAAAGCTGAGTGAAGGTGTTACTGGGTCAGATATAATGGCCTGCAGGTAGTAAAGGAAGATTAGAATTTAAAGAATTTAGAAGGAAGCGTAACCAGTATATGCAAAAGCTTAGCCAGACTTTTGACTGCGAAGTGTGCAAACAGGAGGAATTGGCTCATTTTTATATGGAGCAAAGGGATTGAAAGAAGCTGTTGCAGAGCAGAAAGAGGAGGTGACAGCAAGCCTTAAGACTACTGTTACCTAGTGGTCATGTCTTCAGGAAAAGGTTGAGGAATTTCCCAATTTGTTAAACAAGAAATGCCATACGTGTTTCACAAGTAAAAGAGGCAGAGATCAGTTCAGATAAAGGAAAGAAACTCATCAGAGGTAGGAAAAAACACCTCCTCCCCAAAGAAAGGAAAGATTAGGCAACCTTGAGCAAAACTGTGATTGTCTAACTAAGGAAATGTGCTGAATGTTAAACAATTTCTTGAGTGGTCTAGAACAGATTCTAAAACACCGGTGAAGTCATATTAGTTTCAGACCACACAAAGGCAACACAGCAATAAAAAGACAGTGTCTTAGGGTGAGAAGCCTTCAGAAATTTGCCAAAGATCAGGTTTGGCTGACTGCTCCTAGAGAGCCAGCAGACTTGAGAGAGACCAGTTAGTAAAACTGAAAATGCTTCTGAAAATCTCGTCCTTGATTTATTTAATCTGTTAAAACAGCATCAAAAGGAAAACTCAAGTGGAAAAAAAAAAAAGAATTTGCTTTTTGACAGAATGTCAGTTGGCTGAGACTAGCAAATCAGGAAAAAAAAAGTTAAACTGAGAATATCAATCATGTAACTACATTTAAATTGTGGCAAATCATAGACTGTATAATTCAAGGAATAGTACAGGTATTAACAGTACTATCACAATTCTAGGGTGACACAGGTGTACCTTATAAAAAATAATATGTTTTGAGCATGATTGACAAACAGACCCATACTTATACTGGCTACTCCAATACATGTTTTTCAGAAAATGAAACCACACGGTTGTAACTAAGCAGTATCATCATTCAAGGTCTGCTATAATCCACAAGATAGTCCTAAACATACTTAAAGAATACTGAAGAATTTAGCCCCTCATTATTTAAAATCCACTTTTTTATCCTTTTTTTTTTTTTTTGTCAATTACCTATTTCTTCAAAGTATTTTAGACACACCGCAGCTGGAACAAATTTCTTTAAATCAGTAAGAATTTTACTCCATGGTCCTGATGGTGTTTTTTATTTAAATGACAGACATTGCTTGAAACTGTCAAGTAAATGTTGTAATACAGGAACCCACAACCAAATAATCTTTGAAGTTATTTACAGTTCCCTCTTGATTACAAAGTTATAAGAATTTGTATTTCTATGGCTTAATGTTTTGAGTTCTTTGATTAGCTTTTCTTGTGTATTAATGATATTAAAAAATGCGTATCTTCGAAATCTTTTAAAGAAAATAGACCCTAAGTGAAACAGTGAAGTCTCCTACTCATGTCAGTAGCCGCGGTGCTTCTTCGCACAGTTCCAGCCCTCTTTAAGTTAATGAGTTGGTCTCACAAGTTACTTCAGTGCAGCTTATCACCCAAGTCAAATGTTTACCGCCTTTACTGAAAAGGTTTGCTTTCTTCATTGCCATACATCTTTTTTAAAGCAGTATCCAGATACTAAATTACAGAAAATAGTATTATTCCTACATCTGTCAGACCATGGTCACACATCTGGAAAACTTCTTTTTTTTCCTCTTTACAGCACGTAAGGGGAATATTGGAGTAAGAAATGGGAAATGTCACCATAGTTTTGGGATTAGGCTGAATCGCTTCTTTTTGATATATAAACAATCGTTACAAAAGTTTTGGAAAGCACAGGCACGTTTCCTAAAGTGCATCTTTTCTATGATGTGACTTACTGACGTATTAACTTTTGGACTACTGACGTGGACTCTCCTTTCCCTGAAACATTCAATGAATGCCATTATAAATTTTTTTTAAAGTGCAAATTAAGGATCAGCAGAAGGAATAATTTGATGAAATGTTGTTCCTTCTGTTTTATACGCAGAATCTGAAAATTTTACTGCAGCTACCCATTGTGGATACATTAATCTATTGAAAATTTCCTTCATCACGTTTATCAGTTCCATGTTCTTGAGCCTGCCTGCCTTTGGAACACTAAGTGGATGTCAAAGTGGTATTAATTTGGAGGTTTATGTCACCAGTTTGGCTGAGGAAGGACGGGAGGCTCTGGTCGCAGGGTGGCAAACGGCAAAGGCTCGAGTGCAGGCGGGTAGTGGCTGGTACCAGAGGTGGGCTGCAAAGGCACAAGCGGTCTCTCTCGCACACACGGAGCTACCCAGCCAACGAGGGGCAGTGACGTGCAGGGGGAGGAATACCTGAACTGGATTGTTTCATACATCAGTCAAACTGGTTTGATACTAAACCAGGACAGTTTAGTACACAAATCTGTAGCAACCATCAATAATTCTTCCTGTACTGTGAGCCACAGGGGTGGGGAACTTGAGACCCAGAGGCTGGACATGGCCCATGATTGTATTTCCTCAGGGCCATTGCCACCTTTTTTAAAGTACAGTTATTGGCTATGACTAGAGCACGCGTGACTGACCATAGAATGGTTTTGGAAGGTTTCTTTGGCCCTGAGTAGGGAGAGGGTTGCAACCTTACTCTCTGGTCTTATCAAAATTAGTATAAAAGTTAAAAAGAAAAATTGAAAAGAAGAGTTCAATTAGCGGAGGAGGACCAAATATCAATGAACTTCTCTCCTGCGTTCACTGCCCATAACAATGACTTTCTTTGGAAGAAAATTACTGAAAAGTGTCACTTCAAAATATGCCCCTTGTCCATTTCAGTGTCAAGCTGAAGCAGACTTTTTGTGGAATGATGGGATGGTTCAGTGGACATGTTTGAGAGTCAGAGGTACGATTTTAAGATGAGCCTTGATTGTTCTGTATGAACTGAAAAAATTAACCAGTAAGGCAGCTTCCGGTCTATTTAAACGCACTCTCAAAAGTCTTACAACCTGTTTTCAGAAGCAGCAATCTCAGAGGGATGATGTGGTCTGTGCCTCACCCGGATGCTGTCTGCGAGGCAGGAAGCCAGGCATACTTTACAACCACTGCAAGCAACTTCACAGAGATTCTTTCCGTGCTTTCATGATTCTTTCTTATGTGAACCTTTCTGTTTTGTTCTTAAAAGAAACCATGTCTTCCAGCTGTGCTCCTCAGAAGAAATTTGGCAATAAATCACAACTAGTGTGAGAGCACTTTGCTTTACTTGTAGAATTACTTTGTGAGGCAAATATAATGCAAGTAGGCTGACTACAGATAATATTTGTGGCTTATTGCGAGAATTCTTTGAAACATCGGTGAAATTATCTGTAAAATACCATAGGCTGGCATTCTTCCAGGCAGTATTTTGATCTAGTGTAGAACAAGCTGAATTTAAGGAAAGAAAAATATTCAGGCTTCTGTTATCTGCCTGGACATCCAAACATGACTTGACCCTCTTCCATCAGTCCTGTTAAGGGGTCACATCAACCTTTCCTACTTGCTCCTCATTACTGACTTGTATCTTCTCCTTTGTGAAAATGTTAAGACATATCCAAAATGCAATAAAAGAAAAAGACATAATTCCGGGAAAGACATGCACATCCCCCTTGATTTTTTTTTACATAGACAAAACCAGAATATAATAGGGTCAATTTTTTTTTTCACTTGATTTCTCTGTAGTGCCTATGTATCACTCTTGCATTAGAAAACGTGCAGTGATTTAAATTAATATTTGATTTTTACCCAGCAAATAGACAGGCCTTCACTTCCACATAGATATTCCTTTTTCTGCTTTATTTATGGATATTGCTGAGAATGTGTCCCACCTCCTGAATGGACTCAGAGCTCTAACTTTAACCTCAGGTACAGTGATAAGCAGCATTGTCAGATCAGGAGACATAGGATGTAGGGGACTGATGTAGCATCAAGATACAAGGGAGCTCTAAACCAGTGACATCAGTAACAGTCTGGCGGAGGCAGACCATTGCACACAACAGGCGAGCCGACTTATCAGAGAAGTTGCCTTTACTGTACTTAGCACTGAGATTCAGCAAATGCAACCAAGCTCTCATTTGTTAGCTGCTCTTGGTAACTGTTTGCACACAGACAGTTCCTTTGCAGCTGCAGGGTAATTCAGTTCAGCTTGACCGGGCTAAAGCAGCTCAGACCATGTCTTATTTGCATGGGCTAAGAGCAGGCAGAAAGGTGGCTGCTTTGCTTTTGGCTGACACGAGCTACACATTGTCTCAGTTACCAAAATATACTGAACATTGCACTATTTTTATGGGATTTTCTGTGGCTAGAATCTTTCCCTC
>NW_010388989.1:0-946 GCF_000710305.1 Buceros rhinoceros silvestris | reverse complement strand
TTTGAGTTGTATAAAGATATCTTCTAAAAAAAAAGCCTTGATGTAGCACTGTGCAAGATTTGACTAATTAAAAAGCAATTACAAATTTCTCACCTTGATGAGTGCATTCAGTTTTGATTAACTATATTGAAAAAATGCACTGGAAAAAAAGAAAAGAGAAGATAAAACATTTAGAGGAGAGGTATAATGGAAGTAGAAAGCTATAAAGAAGGTTTTGTTGTTGTTTTCATTTGGAAATTAAAATCATTAGTAAGAGAGACATTCAGATATGTTAAGCAGGATAAAGAAGATCAATAAAAAGTCAATACAGGAATGACACTTCATTTGCTCTGAACTCAAAACCTAACACACTTCCAGTAAATTAAAATGAAAACTATATATATATATATTTCAGTATAGTTTTAAGTGATACCTTTATATTCTGTGGAACTCACTGCCACAGAAAGTTCCTTATGAAATAAGTATTTGCTGAAATGTGCACTAGACTTAGACTAGCTTTGATAAAATTACAGGAATTATCATCTGCATGCTTTAAATTCGAATCCGAGCACATCACCTTTGGAGAAAACATTTTTCTGCACTACCCCACTGCAAAACCCGTCGTCTTCTGTTATTTGCATATCTTTCCTCTCAGATATTCAGAACTAGTTTGATACTACCAGATCACATGAACCACTGTTTTTTAAAAGTTGTTGGCAGATTCATAGTTTTCGCTGTTCCTAAATTATTTAAATAAAAAGTCAAGGACAGTTAATGTTATGGGCCATGACAACCAGTAAAATATTTTACTGATGCATTTAATAAGCTTGTGTGCAAGATGGAACTCTAGATGGAGCAGTTCTCTTTGTTTGAAATTGCTTTGTGGGGCTGATAATGATTTCACTAAGTTAGTAACTATTAGGCAAATGACTGGCAGAAATACATAGTAACATAGTGCGATGTTAAA
>NW_010388988.1:21719-28555 GCF_000710305.1 Buceros rhinoceros silvestris | reverse complement strand
TTTCTCTCTCCCTGTATCCTATCAATTCATGTTTAATGGATAAATATTTCCCAAAGTTTATACCCCAACTTACCTTCAGCATTTCTTCCATTCATGTGATCATTTCCATTGCTTTTTCAGTTGGCATCATCCATTTCCCTTCTTCCCTCTAATTTTGGACTATTGCAAGGTCAACAAATTCCTGCAAGCATTCCAGGCAAGCTGGTGTGGGTCTGGCAGTTCACTGCCTGTCAACTCTCACCAAAGGTGGGAGCCCTCCTGCCTCCTTTCGTACTGTGCAGACCTGGCAAAGAGATTCTGCAAATCCCACTTAAAAGAGCAAAAATCATGCACTTCTGAAGAATTAGGGCTTCATCCTCTCTAAAGTCTCATACAGTTTGTTTTGGTTCCTCTAGATCATCAAAGAACTACTAAGTAATAAAAGCGCCTTCTAGAAACTTACACAACTTTAGCCTGAAATTTTTATACTTGTAACCACCTCATTAAAATCACTCACTGCCTTTCCTCACTGCAAACGTATACAAGTTGTGGTAAAATGTTTCAAGAAACTTTAATGACCTATAAATAAGTCAGAAGGAAAGAGGAAATAAGAAGAAACTTTTTAATATGCAATTAATATCTGCAGAAAAAAAGTATGAAAAATATGAAGAAGGAGTTTATTAATGAGATACTGGTATTTGTATGAAAAGACAAACCAAACAAATTTCTAAAATAATAAGTCTGTTCTGTTCTCTCCCTCTCCTTAAATAAGGAGATATCTACTTAAATAAGTTGTGGCATGTGATGAGTTATAATTGAAAAAAAACATAAAATTTGGCAGCTTTTAGGGGCATACCCAGTTGCTGGCTATTTGCATGTACAATGTCTGGTATGCGAGGACTCTGATGCTGCAATGCCCTTCTGCAAATAGTAGAGGGTGACAACGAATACAATTGGCTGTGTGCTGGTATGCGTTGTGTGGACACTAGATATGAAACAATGGAACAGGAACCACAGAAAACCAAGAAAAGGGGGATAAGGCAAGTCCATTACTTGTGCTTTATAGATTGGAGGTTTCCATGCTGGAGGTATGTGGGCGCAAACAAATTTGACGGTTTAAGTAACCATTTCTCTGACTTTTTAGCCTCAAACAATAGTTTGTAGCCTTAACCTTTGATACCTGATATATAAATAAGTTAGGAGTTTTTTCCTTCCAACACAGGCATTACTTTAAATTTCTCCCACAAGCCCATCATTCATGTTTCCCAATCAAAGGGTGTCAGGGCTGCTATCTTGCTGTTGCTTAAGCATTTGTCAATATTATAAGTCCTTCCCTATAGAATTGTTCTTTTCTTCTGGTACTTCTGTATTTTGAAAAAGGAAATCACTATTTGTATTTTTCTGTGAAAACTGGAGAACATATTACTTGTTCTATTAATGTCACCCCAGATGTTAGAGGTTATGCTGCAGCAGACTTATAATGCTCAACAGTAAAAGTCTAGACTTTTTGTAATAAATATTGAGTAAATAGCAAAACCATCATTCACTTTTCTTAGGAGTTATAATATTGACTTCACAAAATTCAAATTAAATAGAGCCATGAATACACACCCTGGAATAGATTTTCAATACTTGAACAGCATCAACATATAGAGAAATATTTTATGACACCCAGGGTATTTCCCAGTAAATTGAAGAATGAAGAAAATAGAGATAAAAAAGGGAAGAAATGATGTATGGGGAGTTAAATAAATTATGGGGTTTTTATTTTAGCTAAGTAATCCACTGTACTGTGGTTAGGTTCATCCTTTCTTCCAACCCTTTTTTATCTGAAGCCGTGTATCTGAATTAAAACAAAATGAACTCATTTCTACTAAAAGAACAATTCACTAAAAGAACCCATCTAAAACTTCTTCCTTTCTTCTCTGTTAACTCCTCCACCTCCTCTGTCCTCACCTGCTGTCACTAGGAAGGTTATTGTAAGGTTTCCACCTGAGGTTATAGCTGAGAGCAAGACTTTTATGTAAAAACCGGTGAGAAATGGAAATAAAATCTGTAGCCTGGCTGGTTCATGCTGCTGTAGCTGAAGCGGTGTTAACCAAGGTAGGAAATGTTATGGAGCCTCTCTTGTAAGACATATGTCTTTATTTTGTCTATTCCTGTGTCTCACAGACTACACTGTTTCTTGTGCTTCCAGACATATTGGATCTACCTGGGCATATAATAGCAAAAGGAAGGGAAACTCTTGGTACAAGTTCATTCCTTTCTACTGCGTTTCACAGTTGCTTAAGAGCCATTTTGTCAAACTTGTTAATTACAGTAAATGAGGCTATTTTAAAATAACACAAGCTCTTTTTTTGGTTTGAACATGCTGTATTTGAATGTCATTTTTTGCTTTAACTTCAACATCCAAGCCTACCATTCAGGCATTAGCATTGTGTTCATGTGGGAGGTGACATTGAGCCACGGGACTCCTCTTGCTTTCACATGCATTATAGATGAAGAATGTGTCAAAACTTCTCAGGCTCCATTGTCTCTGATCTGTATTTGAGAGATATCACAACTCTCAAGAGCATGCAGAGAAACTCCAAGGACTTTCACATCCTCCTTGACAGAGTACCATATCTTCATGAAAAAACAAAAAAACAAACAAAAAGATGAAAAATCCCCACTTCTTCCTGGCAAACAAAGACTGCTGTGGTGGCTAATCATTAGTGGTTAAACTCTAGCAGAATGTGTCCACTTCCCATCTTCCTTTGAGACTTGCTCAGCAGAGTCTTGAATAGCAATACTCCATCTGGGAACCCACACATCTTGCAAATGATCAGCTGATTGGTACTTCTGCAGCTATCAGAAAACACTAACTTTAAAGAATTTTCAGCCTCTGCATCATATCAGCAACACCTTACCCAATGGATTTAAAAGAAATCTTCAAAAGGGTTTTCTATTTAAATTATTTATTCATTTAATTCTCATTAAAATGTAACCCAGATCTATTCCAGTTGCACTTAACATCCTCTCTCCTTATGATAAATTCCATCTGTATAAACACACCTGTGTGAGAGAAACAGCATACAGAGGACTCTGGTTGTTAAATAAAGTGTAAAGGGAAGTGTTTCAGGTGGGTTTTATCTTGATGAACTTTACAGCAATATCGCTCTCTGAAGATTGATGCTCCATGCCAGCTACATGCTTCATGGCTGAACATTGTTTCTGTAAGAGGGGCCTTTTTCTACTCAGCTTTTGTTATATATACATACCCCCACATTATTTATTTGACCTTTTAGTACATTGTTGACCCTGTGCTGTGTCAAGATTTTTTTATTTTCAGAGACAAGGCTCTTCCTTTTTCCTGAAGAAACATCTTGTATCTGATCCTGCTTCATACCTCAGAGAAGGGGGTAGAAGAGGAAAGTCTCAAACTCCCATTCTTCATGGCAAATAAGAACCAGAAATATTGTAAAATACCTGATCAGCATAGAATAATATTTGGTAAAGACTCGTGTTCACCATAACCTAATTCAGTCCTGATTAGACCATGGTATGTGGCTCTCAGATAGATCAGACATGCAGATATATGAGGTGTAGATGCTGTAGTGGGGCAAAAAAATTGTTCTTAAGAAGCTCTGCACTGCCTAAGCTTGAGCAGACCCTCAGAAAACAACAAACTTTTGAAAAGGAAAGAATGAGAAGTGAACAAAAGCCAGGAAACCAAGGAGAACATTTCCCGCCTCCTGGTGTATTTCTTAGACACAGCAGTCTATTTTGGCATGACCTAGCAATGTAAGAAAATAATCCCATTATAATTTCTAGTGTGAAATCATTTTTCTAGAAATTATTTTTCATATTTGACATTTACCAGCTACATGGGCTTTAAAAGTAGGAGCCAGAACTGGATTTATCGTGGACAATTTGTTTCCAGTGAACTCACATAACTTGAAGATTTGGATTGTTGGAAATATTTATTAATTTATTGGCTTCAGACTTGAAATAAAAGTAATTGATTCTAGAAAAAAATACCATTCACTTGTATTCAGCCTTTTCCTGTATAGTTTTGTGTCCAGCGATCCAAGATTCTCCAGTGAATGTCAACAAAATTTAACCATAAGATCAAAATTTCAAATTGTCTATTAAACTGTGAGATTAGAAGGGTTGTATTAGAATGGGAGCATTCAGGTAATTTTTGCATTTAACTGTGACAAACTTTCCTATAACTAAAAAAAAGTAATTCTGGGCAAAACCAGGCAGGGATATCAATGCACATCAGACAGGTGATGTTTCTTCAATAACCTAAGAAATGTAGGATCATTACTTGTCTTGAGTTTCTGTCCCACCCTCAATGTGCAACTTACATGAAAAACGCCGTATTACAAGGCTTCACTTACTTCTCTAATGTGACCTTCTTACATAATTTTTGCTATCTATCTGTCATATAAATATTGAAGTCTGTGGATGGAAACAGATATTAAATGGATGTTAACCATCAGCAATCTTATTTTTGACGATGATCCTGAATTCCCGTTACTACATAGTCACCCAATGAGAAGACAAGGGCAGATTTCCTTCCCCAAAATTTTATAGGCAGAAAATACAGGAAAAAGGTGGGAAGATAAATTTCCTGAAGTCCATGCATAAGAACAAGATTTGAATGCTTTTGCGATGATGAAACTGACTCTTCATCTTTAGCACAAACATTTGCTTTTTCAGAGCTCTTGAACTCTCAGATTTTTTCACTCCCTTCCGTAGGAGCTGAGAGAATCCAGGTCCTTTCAAACCCAATACCACAGGAGTACAATTATACCCTCTAGAGGAATGGAAAGCAACCTACACTATTATTGCCTATTTCGTGTCTCCCATCAGCTTTGTTCTGAACATATACTACTTCTTTTTCTCATTTCTGAATAACTAATAGCAACCCAAATACATTGTATTATGCTAAATACTTTCCCACCTCGGTTCCACCTTTTCTTCTTGATTTGCTTAAAACAGCAGAGATTTTTGCACTGGAAATAGTGATTTTCTAAACTACCTTGGACTCCTTCTTTACTCTCTCAGCATTTAATTCATTCCTTTTTGATGGGCTTAGCTCTCTTGTTACCACTCAAAGCCTCTGTATGATCAGCTTGGACTTCTCAGATTGGTATCGTGCTCTCCTGTGGAAAAAAAATAACCTACTCTTGCAGAATTGTAGCTCTTTTAGCTCCAAACTCTATTACCATTCCCACTGATATTTTTCTTAACCTCAGGAGTGATTTCTCTTGAGATGTGCGAAACTGCACAATCGCAGCCCACATAAAGCCAGAGGCACACTTTTTCTAGAGAAAATACTATCTGATTTTTCAATCTTCTCTATCTTTCCATATTGACCATTCTTCCTGCCATGTAATTCTTGTGCTTTACATGTTCTGAGGAGCACTTAAAATACATCGTACACAGCTGGGTCTGAATTCTTCTTGTACAACAAGAGTAAGAGGTAAGATTTCCCCACAGACATGTGCTCCTGCACAGATGCTAACAGGAATTTCACTGAGGTTATAAGTCCTTGCTGGTTTTCTACATTACCATTAACTTGTGCTTGACACAGTTTGGGTCCATGGCAGCAGCAAAATTATCTGGCTAAGGATTACCTCCTCAAGCATGATTTTAAAGATACAACACTCTAAAACACCTGTGGAAAGTCATCTGGAGTTCAAGCCTGGCACTCTGGAGACGAAGCTCTTCTGCACCACTTCTATCTCTCCCTCCACAGGCTTATTATCTCCTCAGACATGACCTAGCATAGTCTTTGAATTCACATCTATTGTATAGTATACATAAATAAAATATTCTCTGATATTCCCTGGTATTAAGTGGGCTAAGGAAAAATTTTGCTAGTGATATGCTTGCAATATTGACCAATACCCTTTACACTAAATGGGGAAAAATGATTACATGAACCCACATTTGATCAGACTAAGCCATGCTGCTTGAAAAGAACAAAAAAAAAAAAAAAAAAAAAAAAAAAAAAAAAAAAAAGAGAAAGGCCAGGACCTGATGAGGCAGAACAATAACATGAACAACCTTTGTGTAGTTAGTTATATCCGAGATGGAGAATGTTTTGCTGAAGCTCTAACGGTAAGTGTCCAGCTCTATTTTTCAAAAAGAGAGCAAAGAGAGAGAGAAAAGAGTTCCATGAAAGACCAATGTACAGACTGATAGACAGATTCAGTCCTGATCAGTTCAGGACTGATGAAAAACTGGTTTGTTTTTCCTAAGAAAATATAGCACATTTCTCTATGTTATTTCTCAAGCTCCTTTCAACTAAATTGCTAAATGTTGAGGTGGATCAGGAGAGTATTTGTTCGATCGGTGACTATGAATACCTTTGAGTCTGCAACTTGCTTACTATAATAAGCAGCAGCAAAGGAAACATCGTGTGCAGACTACATACAATTCAAAAGCTGATTGTTTGTTTGGTATGCTCTGCCCAAATTGTAATTATGTTAATATTGTTTATTTGATTTAACTATTACTCTTGAGCAAGTCTCAAGCTTTCTTGACACTTAAAAAGAATGGAGTTACCAGAAATTTCCACAGAAGTGCAGACCTGTGCCTTCTGTGATGTATCAATGCATGAAAATACTGGTTTTAACTCCTACATTTTGAGTTCCAAACAATGACTGATTCAGCTCATGTGGTTTCTTAAACTTCAGCATCTTAAACATCAGGATTGGGTGTGAAAGAAAATATAATTCATCTCTCTTTTGTCTTGGGCTCAAGTCAATAAATAATTTTTACAAATACAAATCTCAATTCAGTAGAAAGAACCTGATGAGTTTTGGGCAAGGTTTTGTTGCTGAAGCCCACCTTGATTCAGC
>NW_010388988.1:17827-21634 GCF_000710305.1 Buceros rhinoceros silvestris | reverse complement strand
CAGGAATTAATATCTGGCAGTACTAAAGTACTGAATATATCTTCCCATACCAGTTGAGATGCAGTTAATGTTGGTCCCATTTTTCTTCCTCCTCTTCTCAGCAGAAAGGTAAACCTGACTCCTCAGTCTGTCCTGCTTATTGCTACTGTCACGGCATAACAGGCATGTTGGAGAAAGTTCAGCTCATGTTTAATGGTAGTTACAACTACAGGGTTTTCTATGTTATCAGGTATTATAGGTTTCCTGCTTCACATGGTACATCTCTGGCAGCACAGGAACACCACTTACTGCCCATTTGTAGCCTGATATGTGGATTTTCTCATCTCTTTTTTAGTATCCAGGAGTTTTTTAGGATTATGATGTGCTCAATGGGTCCGAATCAGTGCCTCTATGGAAGAAAGCTGATGATTAATCTCAGGCATGGTGGTATCTACCGAAGGCTGCTCTACACCTTTGTCACTTCTCCCATACAAATGTGACAGAGGGAAATTGGTCAAGGCAGTGACTTTGGTCTGGAGCCCTTATGTGGGTGGTTTGGAAAAAACAGGCTTTTCTGTTGGGATGGCCTTCCTCTTCCACCCCAACAGGACCATGGTGACCACTGGAAAATGCATGGGAAGAAAATGTATAGATACTTTGATCTGGCTTACGGGTGTCTTCAGTAAAGTTAAACTTTGAAATGTAGTCTTGCTGTGGTACCTGTGTTTCATATGTCTGTGTCTGTGTTCCATTTTGTTTTAAAATAGAGGTCACAGTTTCCTAACAAGCATTTGAATAAAATGAAACCAGAAGCTAAATATGGATTAATATTTTATCATATAATATTATCCATATGATAGAGATTTGCAGTTTTCCTCTTGCGTAGAAGTTAAACTTGTGTCCCAAGTTTCAGCTCAGTGCAAAGACCAAGTAAATGCTGGAAATCAGGATTTGTAATGGCTAACCCAAGCTATCCTTAGCTACCTACACCTCTATAATGTCCTATACTGGCTATACAACTGTAGACATACACTTAAAGAAGTAGTCTGTCCTTTTAGCTAATAACATCAAAATGAGACCTTTTTCTTCACTTTGCCTGGACCTCTAACCTTTAAAGGTGAGTTAGACAGCTGCAGAAAACCTGATCTCATTTTCTGCCCCTGGCAAGATTTTTTCAAGTTCATCTTCTTTCTTTCCCTTCTCTCAAAATCTGATGAAAAATGAAATGTCATGAAAACAGGCTCTGAGGCTAAAAAACCTCTGTCTGTCTCTGTGACAGATGTCAGTTTGAAAGGTTTCAGGTCACCTGTCAGAAGTATGTCAGTATGATCCATACAAACATCTACTCAACCTCTAACACTAACACTGAGTTCTGCTTTTAAAAATACCCCTTGAAAAAGAATCAAATGATTTCAAGTCACTGCCTTTTCCCCTTTCTTTTAACTCTGATTAATGAGCCAAATTCTTAGGCAAAAAAAAAAAAGAAAAAAGAGAAAAAAAAAAAGAAATGGGAAAAAAAAGAGAAAAAAGGCCCTTTAAAAAAGGACAGCTTGACCTTTTTGTGCCCCTGGCAGTGAACCAATCAGCATTCTCATAATCCAAACACAGATGCCTGGAGCTAAACAAATCCTATACTTGTGAACAAGAATTCAGTCTGCTGTCAAAATACAATGACGAGCAGCAAAGTGCTGCTCTTAAGCAAAATATCCTGAATTAAATTAAGATGTTTTTGATTAATAAAAGGAGTAGCATGAGTAATGTCATACGTCACTAATAGCATCATTTGGAAACAATTACATTGAAATGTTTTTGCATATATATTACATATGTATATTTAAAGCACAGTACCTCATCTCTACATGAGACATAATCCTGTAATATTTTATGCCACCAGAAACATTGCTCATGTAACACTGTAATTCAGTATTTTGTAGTGATTAATTAAGAGCGTTGAACATCATTTTGTTCCTGGCTTAGTGTCGTAATGTTTGCATTATTTCTCATAACTAAGTTCTGCCCTTTTAAAGATTGAGCCTCTGTTTCATTAAAAAAATTATTTGCAGTATTAAAGAGAAGATCCCAGCTGCATGGCAGTTTCCAACAGAGTGTTTTTTTAATAGACTACCAAACAGATATGCTTAGAGCTTTCTGCCAATTTATATTTTCAAATACCCCACACAGATCCTATCGAGTAGGTCCTTCAAGTCAATGGGCATTTTCCTGGGTGTTTCTTAATCTCTAATGTCAATTTTAGGGTTCAATATAACAGTTGGAAAAAAAGATGTGGACATCACACTGATGGACTTCAGATGCACCAGATCCAAATTTCAAAGTAATTGCAAAGTAATTCAGTGCTAATTTTTGTTTCAGGGCTAAAAATGTCATTTAATTCATGCATGAAACTGATGAGAACATTAGACACTATTTGTATTCTGCTGATCACCAAGTGACCATAATCTCTCCTTTTTTTCCTATACCAAGTATGGAAAAAAACTGCATCAGATTTCTTTTTTAATTAATTATTGATGACACTGTGCTGCTCTCCAGGAGTTAATTTCATTAACATTTAAACTGACTTATATCACAGGAAAACAGTCAGCTTGGTATCAAAGGGTTATAGCTCTTACAAAACTAGTATCAACTTCGTTTTGGGCAGTCGTACAGAGACTTGGGAACAGTTGGAGGCAGAATCATGCACAGAAAACTATCAGTACTGTTTAGATGAAGATATCCACAAAGAGCCTGAAATACTTAATCACATCTAATGTCTTAGTCACTCATGTTTACATTATTTTTTTAATGTAGATTTCTCTTTCTTTCTTTCTTTCTCTCTCTTTCTTTCTTTCTCTTTCTTTCTTTCTTTCTTCCTTCCTTTTTTCTTTCTTTCTCTCTTTCTTTCTCTTTTTCTCTTTTTCTCTCTTTCTTTCTTTTTCTCTCTTTCTCTCTTTCTCTCTTTCTCTCTTTCTTTCTTTCAACTTCCAGTTGATCATTATTTTTTAATACAATCACAGAGTGGAAATGAAGAGGTCTATATGTCCTATTAGGTTACAAGATGGTCAGTATGATTTTTTCAAAGCTGTGATGGGAATGGGTACTTTTACAAAAACGTCTCCAGTGGTACAATTTCTCTGGTCTCAGTGGATGTGACACAGAACGGACCAGCACTGAACTCTGTCTTGAGTACTTACAGAGGAAACTCCAAGTCCACCTTGCAAAGGAGGGTAAACCACTTCAATAAGCAATACTCCTCATGTCTGCAGAACTGCAAATACTAAACAGCATTTACAGAGATTTTCTTTGTAGTGTTCTCATAACACCAAGGTTTGCAAATAAATCTGCAAGATATCAGTTTTTTCTTGTGCCAAAAGGCTTATTAATCCTATGGGTTAAATGCTAAGAATGTTTAAACAGAAGATAAACCATTTAAAGTAACTTTCTTGCCTCCAGTTATTTTCAGCATTTAAACTGTGACACTCTGCTCCTCTGAATAAAACCGTGAACTATAAGGTACATACATTCCTTATCACACAGCAAGCCCTTTTAGAAGCTAATAAATTCATTACATCCCCAAAGAAATTAGTTCTCTTGCTTCTCTCCCTTAGCATTGCCATCTACATCTGGCCAGGCAGCCAGATACTGATAGGGCATTATTGCAGATAAGGATCACAAATGTTGAAGCAGCTATTGGTGTCACACTGGAACCGTATATTAACATTGCCACAAACAGTCTTTCCCTTGTAAGAACAGCACTTTGATGCTCCAACGCCTAGCAAGAATATTAGGAAACAAACGGACAAACAAACCAACCACCGCCCCCACACCTCCCAC
>NW_010388988.1:10428-17776 GCF_000710305.1 Buceros rhinoceros silvestris | reverse complement strand
AAAAAAACCCCCCCCCCCCCCCCCAAAAATCCCCCCCCCCAAAAAAAAGAGAAGAGATGGTGAAAACAGGAATGATTGTAAAGACAGATTTCCTAGCTGAAATTAATAATTCTGAGCAGCACTAAAATTAATTACTCTGTAGTTGTAAGCAGGCAGAGGATTTATGGTAAATGACAGAGTGTTTGCAAATTTTCCTGACTACTCGATTAGAAAATGCACCAAGTACAGGCGTCAGCCGAGCATGCATTATTTAAGTGGTTGGTGTCTGGCGACAATCTGGAAGCTGCAATTGTTGTGGTTGCCCGTAGGAAAATTCGCACTTTCTGGGAGAAATTCTTTCACCTTTGTGTGCCCACAGCATGGATCTCTCCTCATGGCAGCTGTAGGATACACTGGAATTTTGTGACCTGGAAAATGTGGGACAACTGACACAAGGTGACCCCCTGAATGCTGGGGTAGGCCCAATTAATTTAAAATTTTGCTTGGCCTTGTCTCTTCCAATTTTCTAAATCCTCTGGAAAAATGATTAATGCGTACAATGCCAATGCGAAAATATTTTTGACCCTATTAAAGTCGACCAAGGGTAAACCAAGTGTAGGCTGGCATTGTATCAAACTAGCTTTATTAAATTTGATTGGAGGTTTGTATGAGGAAGGGACAGACAAGGACATTATTTTGCACAGCGACTCCTTTTTAAATGAAAATACCGGGAGGAATACAAAGCACTGGTATGCGTTGTATAGCGCTGTATTTATCCTAGCAAAATCTTACCCAAAAAGTGATTATTGCTGAGAAAGCGTAGTATTTCCTCCTTGTGACAGTGTGGTTGTTAGTGAAGTTGATTCATCACATGATGACCGTTGTTTCCCTTTAAGAGGGAAGAGAGACATTCAAACCTTGCCTTAGTACTTGCCTTTTCGGATTTTTATTCTCCAATGTATTATTGTCTGGAGACACATATGGAGGAGGGTTTGAGGAAAGGGACGATGCCAGGTGTGGGCACTTCAGTCACAAAAACTGTTGTTTTCAATCATTTCCCCAATTTCTACAGCAATCCATTCTTTTTACCAGTGAAGTGCTCCAAAGTTCTGCACAAAATGAAAATCACTAAGTTTCTCAGCATTCATCCTAGTGTATTCATGATCCTTAAACAAAAGTCCCTGTTCTTGGGCCAAGGAACCTCTTAAAGCTGAAAAAAATATGTTGCACAGATCTGATACCTCATGCTGATCATTTTAGTAAAAAAAAAAACAATCCAAAAGATAACATGACTTTTTAATTTTCCAAGTACAAAAGAGTGATTGCTACTCTGTTTTTCAGCCCCCTACAACCTGACAGAGAATTTCAGATGCCATCCTGTCCTCTGTGTTCTTCTTGTCTTGCTTAGATATCTTGTTGGCTAGCTTAGCTAACTGAAAATATATTTATATGAAGAAGTTTGTGGGCTCCCAGACAATCTTGCCTAAAACATCCAAACTCCAACTTGGAAACTGCCACTTCATTAATTTAATTTGCTATGATTTGTTTGCATGGGCTGTGATCCAGGGTCTCAAAACTGATTCTTGTGTGTCCAGATGCTGGACTTAGATGTGTGCAGGAGAAGCTGGACATCTTAAGATTCTGGTCATGGGGTGCAGATTTTTAAGGCTAAGATGCTCATTAAAAAATCCATCAAAAGCTTTTTCTGCTTTGTATCAGTTGACAGTAAATCACAAAATAAACCACTTTAAACGGAGTGGTCCAACTATTGCAGAGGAGGACATAAAAAATTTTAGTACTTCTGAGTGGTGTAAGACTCATAATTACGAAATGTTCTGTACTGACAATACTAAATAATCCTTCATACTGCTCAAGACAGAGCAAAAGCAGGAACTGCTCAACCTGGAGAGCCTTACTTAGGAGTGTAACTGCAGCAAAAAAACAACAAGACTACCATCTTTGAGGAGATGGACATAATGATGCACATGAATGACAGCCTTTCTTTGACAAGATGTGAGCTCACTGGAGACTACCAACAAGCTGTCACCAGATAAGCATTAAATGATTTTGATGAAATGAGTGAAATTCTTCTAGAATTAAGCTTGATAAACTAAAATGAAGAGGTCCCTAAAGTCGTTGTTTAACTTTCCCCAAATGAAAACTTATCTTCAGAAAACATTCCATTACATCTATATGTAGTGAAAACATAAATACATATACATATACACGGGTAGTGTTTTTAATTACAGAGATGTGGACAAATTGTTTTTGTCTCCACTACTTTTAACCTATTCATCTAGAGTCAGAGCAAATCAAATCTGTGATATGTCAGTCAAAGCCAGATAAAAATTAGGTGTCGCTAGAATTTTGGATCCTACTATTGAAGTTTTTTTCCCTCCAAAACTCATGTAAAGGCCTAGTTCTGCTTTTTTCTCCATAGTCCATATCTAAGCTACAATTAATGTAAGAGTGTCTCTGATTACCTACTTCCTGACATAAATTTGAATGAAATGAACTGAAGAACAGTGTAAACTTGATGTGCATGAACTTAAATTTTGGCATGTGAGAGAGAAGCTTAATGGTAGCTCATTCCAATCTAATGAATGGGATAGTTGCAAAGATTGTTGAAATGAAAATGACATTTATAGGAGTGGACCACTGCTACACTTGAATTATTTCAGAGTTTGTGAGTGAGAGGACTTGGTAACCTTCTCCAGTAAGTTAGTCTTTCTAGTACATAGTGGACTGCCTACAGCAATTCTGAGAAAAGCAGCAGATCTGAGAACAACAGAAAAAAAAATATTTGCATTATTCTCAGCTACTTTTAACATTGGAACTTCAAAGATGAGTCTACCAAAGGGTGAGAGGACATGTAAAGTGTTCAAGTCTAATTTGCTGAAGAGATGCAGACAGTTTCTAAAATTACTAAAGAAATTGCAGTTCATTTTTTTCGCTTCTATTTTATCTCTGTGTTTTGTGTATGTATAAGGCATCTATTGTTTTGTACTTAAGACGAAGCCTTTTGAGTCAAATTCTCATTAAAATTGTCCCTTAGCAACTAAAATAGAAACACAGAGAGACACCTGTAAGCTGGTTCAACCAAATATTTTACTCATTTGTAATATGAACTTCTGATTATAGGGCAACATCTGTGGTTGATGTTTTGCAAATGCTGTCTTGGCCATACATCAAAAGTGTTCTGTGCTGGGTCCTGGCTTTGGACTGCTTCTAGGACTCCCATTCCTGTGGCCTTTGCCACCACCTTGCTATTTTACTTCTCTTTTCTGGAGAAGTCAGCCCTTTTGGTGACAATTATTCATATGGATAAGAACTGCACTCTCCTGCCAGGCTGTTGGGGGATGTTGCTGTTGCGCAGCTATGTGTTTGATGGTTTACCTGTCAACTCTTGGAGAATGGGGGATAAATAAACTGGGTGGAAAGTGGATGTTACTTACATGTTGGAAAGAATTTACGAATGGTATCTGTGTATTGAGCAGGACACCTCTTTTCATTTCAGAGCTATGCAGTGGTGAACGGGCTTCATGTTGACTGATAAAACACTGTATAAACTGAAAACATTATGAGTTAACTGTTCTCTGGCATAAATGGGAAATGAAGGATCAGGTCTGAGATTAGTTAAAATACTGAAACTAACTGCTTGTCTTCCAAACAGTCTCAAACCCAGTCCAACTGATAACTACAGCCACCACATTAGCGTTTTTAGTGCAAGATGTGTTCTGTCAAAGTCACTTTGGTGTCCAGCTCGTGGTAGGATTGCTCAGGATTTATGTGGATTCAAGCATCACAAAAGAAGTATATGATGTTCCTAGCTTAGAAGTCATTGTGCTGCGTTACTTCAAGAAACAGGAGAGGTGGTCAGGCATGGACAAAATGAATGCATCCAAAATATGCAGCATCATGAGATCTTTTGCTCTAGACCATTCCATAAACTCACTGGAGCTTGTACTCAAGGTGTTTATATTTCAGGGGATCTTAAATCTCCAGACTAGGTGTTTTCTACTTTTAGTCTGCTTTCATAGTTTCTGCACAGGACACCTCTGGTTTATGAGAGCATAAAATTTCTTTTGGTTAATCTAAAATCCAGGAGATTTCTGTTTCCCTCAGGATGAGACAACCAGGAACCTCTCACTCATCAGGATAAGCACTATCTTTAATTCAAGTCTTATATTGAATGTGTCTATCAAGAGACCAGATATATCAGACCAGTACTGTGTCAGTAATGGTTCTGCCTCTTCCTGGATGGACCATAACCTCTGGGAGAATTCGTGGAGTGCTAATTGCAAGAACTAGACTGGCAATTTTTTGAAGAATATGGAGAGTAAGGGGAGGAGAACCACTAAACATCAGTTTGCAGAGAAAACAGTAATTTTCTTGGAAAAAAAGTACTAACAGCTCCTTCGAGCACATGGCTAAATGCATAGTGTTGATTTGCTGGGTGAGACATGAGAGATGGGTCTGTCCATGGATAGCTGATAGAATCCATTGCCTAAATGAGAATGCCCTTCCTGTTCATGCCAACAGCTGCCGTGGGATGTGGTGGGACTGCAGAAGAGATGATAAGGAGTAGATTCATAGTGCTTCTATATTGAAAGGCCCGCCAAAAGCTAGTGCAATCTTGAGTTCAGTTCAGCTTAGCTACTTTTCCCTTAATTTTTTGATGAGGAGCAGACATGGAGTTTTCTAGGACAATCACATCTATAGGGTAGATGAGTGGAATGACTGCAGTTCATTTTCTCTTCTGTGATTGAAGATATGTGTACGTTCTGTATTAACTACTGCAGCAATAGTGTAACTACAATGCTGGCTTTAATGGTGGTCTTTTCTTAAATTTCGAAATATTCTCTAGCTGAGTATTCTGCAGAGGCAAAGACCTCACAAACTCGTGCCCAATTAGTGTTGTAATTCCCATATTTCCAAAATTAAGTATAAAGGTTGAAGTAATTAGTAGTTATTTCCTGTATTAGGCACAGCAGAAATTCTTTCATAACTCCACAATTCCTAAGTGACTGAGGATTACCTTTTATGTAATGTTTCCTCCCAAGTTTTACTGTGCTACTGAAGCTGTATGGCTCAGTCAAGACAGGACTTAGACTCTCTGCATCCTGGGGATCCAACTGCTATTACAGTATCTTTGTGAGGCTCTCATTTAACCACTGTTATCTTGTGATGTAGCTGAGCGTTTGGTTCTTGTTCAATATAAGTTGCTGAGGGAGACACTACTGGGATATAAACACAGGGGTTTACTCCACAGCTTAACTCTGATGGAAGAATTTCTGGTTAGAGATTTTTCTTTGTATATTGCTCTATCTAAGTGTCATGACCCTTCCAATTTATTCCTACGTATATTGTGTGGATGAGCATGTATTATGACTGTTTCTAAAGTATATTCTTCTTGGTGTTTTTAGTTCAGAGAAGAATTGTACCAACTTCAGGACCATCAGCTGACTCCTCACCTTCAGCTATTGGTCAAGACTTTTCCCAGTGAATGATTAACAACTCAATTTAATCATCCACAGACAACTCAAAAGATCAGTAGAATACAATTTCCTAAAACTTTGTATTTATTTTGAGGTGCTGCACCATGCTAGCACACTTCTATTGTGTCACATCATGTTACACAGACTTAACAGTGAGAAGAAATTTAACAGGAAGTGACATGGTGTAAGTGATGCACTGGCATGTATAATTTAAAGACTATAGTCTTGTTGGAAGCAGACTCCTGCAATTAATTCAGATATTGGGAATTCAAAATGAAACTGATTATTAAAGCCAGAATGGACTCAAAATGCCTATCAAGCCCATGAGCTGATGAATTTCTCTGTTTATCCAGCAGAACAGCACAGTTACAGTTACTAAATTTCTCCTGAAAACTCATCTGCAGAGCACCATTGTTGCTGCTTTGATGAGGTATTATCAGTCTATAAAATACACAGAAATTCACTTTTCTTCAGTCCCTTTCCTATCCATGAAGACAGAGCTTGATTTGAAAACGCTTGAAATAAGAGATACCTTTATTTTCTTTTAATATTTTTTCAGAAATTAATGTCCAAATTGGCAACTAATTTCATCTAGGAAATTATGTTTGTTTTCTGTGGTGTTATGTCAGTGGTTTTACAGAATATCAGGCAGGGATACAGTTTCATGAACATGACCAGAAGTCATAATTCTGTACGGCTAATTTTGCAAACATAATATGTTACATCTTATACAAAACCTGTTCACAGACAACGCAATAAAGCATGCTGGCCTTGAAGTGTGCCTACCCATTCTTTGGATTTTTTTCCCTATAGTTCATACGTGCAACCTGAAATTCAGTATTTTGAACATATCTGATAGTGGGAAAGTACTTCGTTTAGTAGTGCCCTGCTATGAAAATCCTACATGAGTCAACAGCTTGAGCCTTACATACTAACAGTAATGAACATTTTGATCTTAAGAAATGTGTGCTTTCTGTCTGTTGAAGTAATTCAACATGTGAAAGCTATAGGTATTTTTGCATCTGTTTACTTAAAAAGACATTTAAGAAAGCTGCTGGAACAGCTTTGAAATATACACAATACAAAAACCAGGAAAGAACAGCAGCAGCAGAATTCGTCCAACCACCACACCAGTAGTTTCCATTGCAAGTTTATACTTCTTAATTTTATGGATAGCTTATCACTAATTAAACTCTAACCTCTAATTACAGCTTGACTGTTATTTGCCACTGGTCAAAAAGTTGCTGTGTTAGTAAACAGGATCCTTGTTTAAAAGTATTCATCATGTGAATATTAACGCTTAGGGCCTTGTAAAAAGTTTTGACTTTTTCCTTAAGGGCAAACCCTTCTGTTCCTGAATCCATGAGAGCTGACAGAAAAAAAAGCAAGAAAAGTAAAACTTCGAGTGTGCCCTGGAAATGAAGATTACTTTGGCATCAAGCTCTCACAGGTTTTAAGAAAGTCCAACAATGAAATAATAGTGTAGGTACATGGAACACATAGAAAACTCAGGGGAACATCCCAGGTGGACTGAATGGGTCACGAACAAAAATCTATGTAATCATTGTACTTCAAAGTGAAGGTGGCATTGCCAAGATCCACCCTTCTGAGCTAAGGCAGCCCTTCCTTGCTTGCAAAACTGCTGGAAGATTCATTTCCCTGGCACTCAAAATATATATATTTGTATTTCTAACAAAACTCTTAAGTGCAGGCAGTCTGTCTGATGCCTCATAAATTGCCGATTATTCATTTTTCCACATTCTGTCACTTCTGGGACTGTTTGATTAGGCAAGCATAGCATTCCTCTTTTTTTTTTTTTAAGTTTTTTTTTTGTTTTTTTTTTTTTTTTTTTTTTTTTTCTTGGCGAACAC
>NW_010388988.1:0-10410 GCF_000710305.1 Buceros rhinoceros silvestris | reverse complement strand
TTTTTATTTTTTTTTTTTTTTTTTTTTTTGTTTTTTTTTTTTTTCCTGGCTAGACTACTTCTATCAGCCAATAACAGAGGTTTGAATTGTGAGGCTGGCCAACCTAGTACAACATACTTGCTTCATTTTCCCTGAAGAGTTTGGCAGTCCTGAAAGACATGCTCAGTGTAAACGAACAACTGAGAATGTAATTAAGAGGCATGTTAAACTATAAAAAAGGGTTAGTAACCACAGTATGCTTTCATTAATTAAAGCATTTTCTAATATCAGCCAATTACATCAACCTCCTCTGGCCCTTATATTTCTTAGGCTTTGTGTAACTGGTCCCTTTATCTCTAATGGGATCTTTATAATGCTGACCATGTGGCTTTAGAAAAACACCAAAATGCTAATCTAATCCCCAGTGTTGCCCAAAGGCATTACATGGGCCCTGACATGGATCCAAGATTGGTGGCACCCTAATTCAAATAAAAGCAAGAATTAGGGCTGATCAGGTGTCTCGGTGACAACAGCACAATGAGCGATTGGGGAAGGTGGGGGCAGGTTGGAGAGGGGGAGATGGCAGCAGCAAACGATCAGGCACATTTCAAAAGTAATTGGTCTCTAGGGAGGGTGTGGGTTGCTTCCTAGACCACTTCTACAGAGCCCTTTGCACCTTGCCAGCTGGAGGGAAAGTGGAGCCACTTCCAGAGAATAGCAGAGGGACTAATGGAAGTGCACATACGTGTGAAAATGGAAAGCAGGCAGCCTGAAACCGAAGAAGTCCATGAAAGAGTGACTTCCTCCCAGATTTTCCTTTCATTTATTTATTTATCTATCTATTTATTTATTTATTACACTGATGTCAGATATTAGATTAAACGGAGAAAGTTGGGATTCCTAAAAGAACAGCTTTAAAATCACAGGGTTACACTTCCATCCCTGTCTTGATGCATATATGGCATGAAGTCATATAAGTGACTTCAAAGGCGTAGTAGGGCTTTTCGGTATTTTTTGCGGTCTTTTTTTCCCCTATAACATCATCTTTCATGGAGCTCTTTCATTATGTATATCTCAAAGTGTTTACCAGTTGCACGACTGCACCATCATCCCTACTTTTCGCAAAGTGCAAAGATGTTGAGAGTTGGTGCTTGTGCTCAAAGACGTTGAGGAAAAGGAAACTTCCAAACCTGTCCCTCTTCTGAGATCATCCTGCTAGATTACAGGCACCTTCCTACTAATAAATAATTAATTAAAATAATTAATCTCTGCTCCACCTCTAATTGGAGAAACTGAACAGTAGAATAGGAAAACAGATAACCCGGGAAATATTTCAGCTCATTTCAGCAATTACAAACTCTCCAAGAATTCTCGTTATCAGACTTGCCCTGGCTTCTTGCTCAGCCAAGTCAGGTACCAACAAGGCTCCAACTCTAATCTGTAACTGCTATTCAGGCATGACTAATCTTTTCCTATGCGACTAAAACACAGCATTTTGTCAGTGGTGTTTAAGACTCTCTTTCAAGACCCGTTTCTGCGTTGCTGTGTCCTGGGTAGCCTGTTAAATCCAATCTGTGCTTTTGGGCATTAGTGCCCAATGACCTGTTTGGAACGTGTCAGAGAGCTGTAAGAGGACCCCAAATTCTTATTACTTTCTTCTGTATCTTTTTTTTACAGCTCTGTGACAGAAACTTGTGTAACAGATAATTAAGCTCTGATTTTGTTTTTCGTCTTCTGGAAAGGTATAGAAAGGTGTGAGAGTGAATTGGAAGATAGGGCTTGCTGATAGACTTGATCAACCCCTGCAAAATCCCTTCTGAGTGGGTAGCAGAAATACATTTACATAGATAATTTTTTTCATTAGCTTTTTTTCTGTTTTCTTCGACAATAAGAATCTTCTGTTATTTCACTCCAGATTTGCTGCGTAAGAAAAAGCTTTGTGAATTGTTGTTGAATTGTGTTAGTCCTCCTGGAAAGCCACAGCATAATGCAGAAGCTTTCCAGAAACAGAGTGGGTTTTATGAGTTCATTGTCATGATCCATACTCTACAAAACCAACAGACTTGTCTTTAGAGCAACCTGCTTTGTGCCCTGTGAACAGTATCACACCCTCATAAAAATATTTCAGTCTTACAGTCCAATTTACTGAATACTCTTCTGTGTGTCCTAAGACATTTTGATGAAGGTTTAAATATAAAAATGACTACTATACTTTTCTTATTTTCTTGCTGAAAGAATGTTGGACTGTTACTGCCACAAGACTATACATTTTTTCATCCTGATAATAAGACAGGTTGAATCCAGATATACTGTCATCAACTTATGATGGCAGTAACAATGGAGACAGAGAGACTTCAGATGAAAGAAACAAGTCTGTGGTGAGAAATCATCTGACAGAGGCTTCCTCCTCCTATGGAAGTTGATGGGGTGTCCCTTAGCACAGTGCAGAACCTCAGGCTACCACATTTTCATTTTTTTCCCAGCCTTTCTCAGGAGATGGCATCCCAAATGGAGGCACACCAGAGAATTAGACACCTCCTTACCTTGCAAAGAACGTCTCTCCTTTCATATGGAGAGATTAAGTAGAGCATTACCATGTACAGGCTGCAGTTTTGCTTTTGTCCTATTCCGAACACGTTTGCCTCTTATTAGTGCACATGTATTCTCTTAATTCCAGAGATTTTAACAACTCTGATGATATTTTTAATTGTTTTATGGATCACACAGCAGACCTATAATGCGTGTTCTCAAAAAGACAACTAATTTTCATTTCCAATCAGTTTCTCCACAAGATCCATATAGCCTCCCTTCACACCGCTAATTTCATTCTAGACCTGCCGTCATATCACACATCCCTTTGCCTGCTGTGCTAACATGTTTTCACATGCTTATCCTTTATCTGCATGAGAGGAAAGATTCATAATGACCCTCACCCCTAGAGTTTGCAATAGTTCTGGGGCAGGGCCTTGGCTCCACCAGAACAATGAAAGCAAAACCAGGAAGGATTAAAGGATAAGTGAGGAGAGCAGCAGAAAACAGTTCAGTTAAGAGTAAATAGAAGCTCTAGCCTAATCAAAATTGAGGTGACTTCAACACTGTTTGGTTATTACGGAGAGGAACATTACATTTCATTTCTTTAAAATATCCAGTGTAAAGCTGTAAGCTTTGAGACAGGGGAAATGTTTAGCAAGCAATTTCACTTCAGTGCAGGCAACATTCTCTTGTTACATTCCAATAAAGTTCTCATTTGAGCTGCTCTATATGAACACACAGAGGCAACTTTCCACATTTCAGATGCAGTGGATGGTGCTTGCCCTATCTTGGTGGCCAGCTCACGTGTACAGTGCAAATGGCTGGTGGGGTGGAAGAGCTTTGTAACCAGGCAGCTTCTCCCCACAGCCATATGATGCAACGGTCACCTGAGATAGGAAGACTCAGTTCTGCCACCTTCCAGAACAGCTGAGGCTTTCCTGTTCTGTGTGAATTAGGGGTGCTGTGGTGATTTCTTAAGGCATCTCCTTACTTTTAGGAGAGACACCAGAAGTAGCTTTTAAACATGTGTCTTGACTTTCCGGTTGTAAGAGCGGAAGCAGCAAAGGGAACACTTGCAGATCAAAGGTCCATTGTGTAGAGAAAGTGATCTGCCCACCAGTGTGGTGGGTCTCCAAACCTGGTGCTCCTGCTTGACCCTGAGTGCATCATCTCTGCCTCTACACCCATCAGCTCCTGGTCTGTCACTCTAGCAAGCTATTATTTTGCAGATGCCATCCATGCTAATTATCCCTGTTCCAGGAGCAGTGACATCTCTGCTGATGATCAGTGTTCCTGTTATGTGCCTCGATGAACTGCTCATCTCATTCCTTTTTTTACAAGTGGCTCAAAGTAATTGAAAACAGCCTATTGTTGGGTCAATGGGGGTATGATGAGGATACAAAACATGTTAGTGTTTTGTATAACAGCATCAGAAAGGAATTGATCAACAGGTTTTGTAGGTTCGTTGAGTTTAGCTCAAGTGAAGTCCTTCTTCTGCTCTTTGCCTTGAACATGTTGTGGTTTGAACCCTGTAGGCATCCAGGCACCCCCCAGCTGCTCACTCACTGTCTCCTCAGGGGGGTGGGAGAGAGAATCGAAAGAGTGGGAAAACTTGTGGGTCGAGATAAAGATAGTTTAACAGGTAAAACAAAAATCACACACACAGACAAATGGAATTCATTCACCCCTTCCCACGGGCAGCAGGTGTTCAGCCAGCTCTGGGAGAGCTGGGCTCCATCCCATGTCATAGCAACTTGGGAAGACAAACATCAAACGTCCCCCCTTCCTTCTTCTTCCCCCAGTTTACATGCTGAGCATGATGTGATTTGGTGTGGAATACTCCTTTGGTCAGTTGGGGTAAGCTGTCCCAGCCATGTCCTTTCCCAACTCCTTGTGCACCCCCAGCCCAGTCGCTGATGGGACAGGGTGATAAACAGAAAAGGCCTTGGCTCTGTGTGAGCTCTGCTCAACAACAACCAAAACATCCCTGAAGTATCAACACCAGCACTAATCCAAACCACAGCCCCATACCAGCTACTATGAAGAAAATTAACTCCATCCCAGCTGGAACCAGCACAACATGATTTAGAAAAATCTCTTGTGCGTCAACACTGTTCTCAGCTGAAACAAAACTAATCCAAAAGAGAAGTGGGAATGAGCAGAATTTTTTCTCCAAGTTTTGTTGTTAATTAAAAAAACAATTACCAAGGATTTCTAATTACTCTACAAGTACACTATAGCCTGTACCTGCTCCTCAGCAAATTAGAGAGATAACACTTGAAACATCTTATTAAACAGAATTACTCTTCCTCCAAAATCATTCATGCTTCTGCTTAATAGTCTTTTCTAGCAACACCTCTGTGAAACATTCATGTCTATTAAGGAATCTTACCCCAATTAATAATGCTCAATAGTTTCCACATTTTTCTGTTGAGAATACAATAAAGTGGCAAGATTGGGCTAAGGGCCAGTGTTAAAAAGACCTTCAAATATGTCTATTACAACAGATGGCCCAGGAAAAGTGGCTGCCTAACATGTTGAACACCCCTGTAGGAAGGTGATAATCACTTCAGAAATTCTATAGACAAAAATTTAGAGGCAAACACCAAACACCATGAATACAGAGTAGGAACGATGGGTGAAAACCTGACATAGCCTTTGAGAGGAAGTTAACAAATTTATGGCAAAGTTTGTCATCTGTGAACAGAAAATCACCCAGGAATTAACCAGGTGAAAAAACAGCAAAGGACTGGTGATTTGAGACAGTAAATACATAAGCATCCTCTTTTTGCCCATGATGCTGATGTGGTATAGAAACGTTGTGTTTAATTCCAAGGAATCAGTAACAGAAAAGCAGTGACCTTATTAGACCTATCCAGCAAAAAATATCGAAACAATAGAGAGATTAACAGTAATGAGGGTGATTAATATGCAGTTCAGAAAAAAAGAAATAATAATTGTTCTGAAATATTTAACAGATTCGAATAGAGAATATGTGCTACAAAGGGGACTGTAATGTGACCTTAAGAAACCATATTGCTATTTAGACATGGTTAAAAAAAAAAAAAAGCAAAGAAAAAAGAAAAAAGCTTCCTGACAAAGATGTTTTAGAGTTGGAGTGGTTTTCAAAGAGAAGCAGTAGAGTCCCATTGATTTAGGTACTGGACTTTAGCTAAAGGGCAAAGCAATAGCTAGTAAAGCATATAGGCAGGCCTGCTCAGGACTTCTAATGATCTTACATTCTTTCCCAAATGTCAATGGTGTAATTCTTTGTTTCATAGCCTGAAATCCTTGGACTTTTCTCAATTACCATGAAAGCGGCTAAAGTGAAATAGAAAATAACTAAGAAATTTCCACAACGGTATTTTGGGGAGTGTATGTGTTGCCATTTCGAACTCGTTGTAACATGCATTGTAAGACCCACATTCTTTTTTCAGTGGAATTAATTGGTCTCTTCCTGACGTATACTGATACTACAAACATTAGTTGGCTGAGGTAGTACTCTTATTCCTCCCTCCCCAGCTGCAAACGTGGAACCAAGTTTGCATCCATTTGGAACAAACAGCTCAGAGTTTTTATGTTCTAAAGAAATCTAAAATAACAATTTTTAAAAGAAATCTAACCACGTTTGAAATACAAGTTTTCCAATTTTTTAAAAAAATTCTGTTTTTTAGCATTGAATTAGTTACTGTATGATGTCAAAACCCTGACTAAATATTATTTTGAATATTCAAATATGATTTAGGTTATTACATACTGTCAGTATCTGTATTTTATATTGTAGATAAAGCATGACCTTGCCAAAATAGAGGATCTGTTTTACAGTTTATTAACAAATACCATTTAAAAGTCAAAGCACCAGGGAAAAAATTGTTACCTTTGAATACTCTAGAATGATTTTTTTCTTAGATTAATTCTTATCATATCATTCAAGACTGTAAAATGTGTGGTATGAGTGCTTCTTCCTGAGCAATTAAATCCATTTTTGTTTCTCTTTTTTTTTTCCCCTCCCCCCCCGCCCATGTGGATTTTCATGTAATTCAGGAGGAGAAAGAGTCTTTGAAAATGGAAAGGTCATCCTGGACTTGTAAAACACAGCACTGGGTTTGGTTACTCAATTTTCCTGTTTGCTTATGAATTTCTTTTAACCATTTATGCTGTGCATTGCTTTGTATTTACATTCAGCACACGGTAGCAATAAAGCTATTTATGCAAAATACAGTACATGGAACTTTTCCTGAAATAGCCAGTTAGAGTTTCTGTACAATCTCCCTCTTGAGTAAGTAATAAGAACAAAATCATGTACTGAATGTTATTCTTAGGAACATATGTTTTAATTGGTTCCTGTGCACCATCATGTTTTCCAAGATGGCAGTACCACAAAGCAACATTAATATCTATTCAAAGCAAAGCAGATCACAGCTTGCAAGTAGATTTTATTAGAGAATTATGAGGAAGAAATAAATTAAGCCACGAGGGATAAAACTGAATAGGTTGAGGGCTGACTGAACCCAGTATGTTATCCACCCTCCTGTGTCAAATTTGTCTGGCTTGTGACTTTAACTAGGTTGTCCTTGTAAACAGTAAAACATAGCTCTATGTTTGTTGCGGGGGACCTTTCTTCCAGGAGGCATAAATGGCACGAGCATTTGTCTGGTCTCCCTGTGTCTGCAACGATCCTGCTTGACTTGTTCACCTTTCCGTGTTGCAAAGAAAGGGTTGAGTTTTCATTTTAGTAATGCTGCCGTAAATAGAAATTGCCTCCATAAAATCGACAGGTCTACCTCAGCTATAAGTGTGCCTCAAAGCTTTTCTTTTTCCCACTCTATCATAGGGCTTAATAAAAACGGCTTTTCCCTAAAAGCCCTTCTCCTGTTTTCAGCACATGTCGGGATTGAAGTTGCATCATTCAAATTTAGATGGTTAAATAATTTCTGATGAGAAAGTATTACTGTCTGATGAACAGTGGTCTATGAGTCTGTTAAAAAAAGGTAATTGATAGCCTATGAGATGCAACCTATCTCTGATGCCATGTACGTTTTGAGAAGGACCAAGCAGCCTTTTGCACCAGTACTGCAGTGTGATGTCCCTGGTAATGTCCTCTGACGGTCAGAAGTCAGACAAAGACCTGGGTCAGAAGACAGCTTCACCTCCTGCAGATTCTGATCAATTTGCTCATATTAGACTTCTGCACACACCTCCCTTTCTGAGGCTATGGGGCCCAGAATGTCTGTGTAGAAACCATCAAAAGTTTGGTGATGCAACAGCTGCTGATTTGAGGAAAACAATTTTTTTTTTTTGCCTGAAAGTGATGGATTTAATTGAAATTTTTAAGGGGAAATACTTCTTCACAATAAGATCAAGTATTTTGTTTAATCTTAAATTACATTAGAATTAAATAACAACAACAACAATAATAACAACAAAAATAACAATAAAAATAATAAAATTAGTGCAACACGCATGCTCAGCTAACAAATAAGAATCACTGTGACCTCTGCAATTGACACTGCAATTATTATTTTTTTCGTTAGACAGTCCTGAGTGCACATACCCAAGAGCAGACTGAGACTTGAAAAGTTTAGAAGATTGATTTAATTTCAATACTTACAGGCGAACAATGAAAACTGCTCCACTACAAGTGAAAGAAAAAAAGCATAATGGTGTTGAAATAAACATTTTTTGGCATTTTTTTGTTCTTTTTCAGAAGTTTTTGCAAATCTAACTTGAAGACAAATAGAATGATGTGGTGCAAATTCTTGTTTGTTTTAATTTTGTTGTGACATCTTATCAGTAAATTGTAAAACCTGGAGAAAGATGGTGGAATACTTGTACCTAAAAAGAAGTGCACATTAAAACATCTAATTTTTTTTTTGAAGGAAATTCTTGTGATTATTATAATGCAAATGACTACTAAATTACATCTATTTACATTTTCATTTTCTTAATCCTGAAAAGATCTTGTGTGCATATCATCACTTCCCTGCAGATAGGAAGCTCATTTGTTAGATTCACCTTCTAGTTGTGCAGGTCTTCCACAATGCAGAATTGGAGAGGGAAACGTTTATCAAAGAAAGAAATGTCTATAAAGCAGTGGAAATTGATGGGCAGCTTAAGGAACAGATCTGATTTCTCTTACAACATGTAAATTATACTGTGTAATTGACTGCATTTCAAATTGCCAGGTGTCTCCTAAACTCCTAAACAGGTCTTTGTGAAGACAGAAGTGCTTTATGCAGAAGCTGACCTGGTTTTATTTCCTTTTTCATGTATATTTCAGCACAGGAAAGTTCGTAGCATCCTAATATACTATACGCTGTAATTATGACATGGTTGTATTTGTGTAGTTTCAATGTAGATGCACTTTTTTTTTTCATGTTCTACATGAATCAATAAGAACTGAAGTGACCTCTTTCTTTCAAAAACTATTTATTACAGTTGCAAGACCTACATATTCTCTTTCCATATGCACTGCTGATGGCACTGGGAATATGCTGGCAGCAGGCTGTTTTCCTTTAGCTGTAATAATAGCCAGTATAAACCCATGCACCACTATAAATTCATTAAACCAGCAAATAAGCATTAATAAAACTGGACAACAAAGGACTACACAGACTCTTAAAATTATGGGAGAAACCTTTGATAATGTTCTAAACATAGTGGTGTAAGGATATAAACAAGGGAGAAACATAAGGAGAAGTGATATTTTTATTATCCAACTGATAAAAAGTTGGAACAAATATTTCAGAAGGGTTTGTGAGTTCAAAAATGTCCATTTTTTCTAAACATCTGCCTGACATGTCCAGCTTTCCGTGTCTGAATGTTTCCTTATGATTTCCAAATGTATGCATTGTTCTGAGATGCAATATTTTACCTTGCAACAAACTTTTCCTCTCTTTGAATCTTAAGCAAGTTTAAAAGAAGAAATGTAAAATGGTGTAAATAAAGACAATCTCCCAAGTATAAGCCTGCAAAAAAGTCTGTAAGTACTTGACTCTTGAGTACTATCACAGATACCCAATTTTTTTTTCTTTTTTTCTTTCTTCTACCTGAACTGCCCCTTGCTTGCAGGTATCACTGGGGAGGTCAGGCCTTTCCCAGTCTACATGTCTCTAAAGCACTAGAGCCTGAGAAAACTTTTCACTATTCTGAATAAAAATGCCCCCTATTGAGGAAACTTTTTTCTTCATCTTTGGCTTTTCCTACTAAACTATTTCATGTGGCAGAGAGCAGACATTAACAAAGGTGGTAGGAAAGCAGCCAAGGTACAAAAAAATGGGCTGGTTTTGTTATGTTACTTTGTAAATACTAGCCTAGAGAGCCAACGTATTTTTGCTTTTGAGTGGGAAAATTGTGCTACTGGACAGAGAACTCAGCTTACCTGGATGGTGCTGCCACAAGAGTTTAAAAGCTGCCTTACAATACTCCGAAACCAATTAGCTAGAGAATTGGAATGATGGAGAATCCTGACGGGACTCTTTTTCAGTATGATGATGATATCCTCTATGCAGCTGAGAATCAAAGCCAATGTTGAGCTTTGACTGTGAACCTTTTTAATTTTCTGGGCCAGTCAGGTTATCGACTATCTCAAGATTAGGCCCAGATTGTACAGACCAGTGTGATAGATCTGGGATTTGAATTGTTTCAAGGAGGAAGAAGATTGGGACAAAGCTGGAAAGAGGCTACTTGTCAGACCCCAAAAACCCACCTCACCCAAGGAGTTGAGAGTTTTCTTGCAAATGACAGCATGGTGCAGATTACAGATTCCAAATTATGGACTAATTGCAAAACCTTTGTATGAAACTCTTAAAAGAGCATCCCTTCACCTGGAATGGTCAAGTGAGGCCCGACAGGCCTTTAAGGATTTGAAAATGGCTCTGATGAAAGCTCCAGCCTTAG
>NW_010388987.1:0-596 GCF_000710305.1 Buceros rhinoceros silvestris | reverse complement strand
GCCCGGTGTCGCACCCGCTCGGGAAGGGCAGTGGCAGCTGAGCTGGCTGCGAGGAGCCAGCCAGCGAGGTGCCACACTCTGTCCCTGCGTGCCCAGCCCCTGAGCTGGATGGCCAGCACGAGGCGATGAGGTATTTGTTCAGGAGTTGGTGCCCTGTCAGTCGTCACGTGCACCGTGAGGTTTATGACCTCGGTGAGAGGCATCAGGACTATCGTGTATCTGGAGTCTGTCATGTCTGCTTGTGGTGTGGTGCCATCCCTGGGCACGACGTTCAGCTGCTCCTTCCTTCTCTTTCTTGGAAAGAAAGTGTGTCACAGAGCCCTTTGTGACACACAGTGATATGGGTGCTGGTGGTGCCGTGGTAACCCCAGAGTGCCCAGAGCACAGAACAGGGCAGTGTGTTACAAAGCCCTCTGTGACACACAGTGACAGAGGTACTATAAGGGCTGGCGTTTCGGAGATGTCTCCGATCCCTGCGGCAGAAGTGCTCAAGGCCAAGACACAGCACGATGGCAGAGGGACCCCCCAGAGTGCCCAGGCTGGCCTGGGTTGGGAAGGAGGAGGAAGAGGATGGTGCTGGGGCTGGCCCAGCTCCT
>NW_010388986.1:21993-22520 GCF_000710305.1 Buceros rhinoceros silvestris | reverse complement strand
CCAGCACCCCCAGCACCATCGGACAGGAACTCTGCCTGCTGGTGTCTGGTGAGGATAGGGCAGCTCGCCGCTGCAGCTCCCCCAGGAACGCTGTCCTGAAGGAACCACTCGCTTCTGAGCAAGCTGGGAGAAGAACTCCAGTACCTGTTACCAGAAGGGAAATGTAGCCCTTGAGGCCACGGCTCCTCATCTGTCCCAGGCTAAGCCAGCACTCCAGGTCCTTGCAGAGCCCTTGGTGGTGTGTGAGGCTGGGCTGGGCTGGGCTGTTGCTAGGTCAGGCTGAAGTACCTGAGCTCGGAGGAGGATGACACAATGGGCTGTCCCCAGGTGTATTGCAGGGCGGGGTGTCTCCAGCCCAGCGTGGTGCAGTTTGTGGGGGGATCAGGCTAGGGCTCTCGGAGCCAGCCTTCTCCCCGCGGATTCCCTTTCCGAGGGAGCGGGGTTCTAAAGGAGTCTGCTGCACAAAGCACGCTCGCTCTGGGCTGAGCTGCGCTGGCTGGAGGCCTGTCCCCGAGTCCTTAGAAGTG
>NW_010388986.1:16290-21808 GCF_000710305.1 Buceros rhinoceros silvestris | reverse complement strand
GCCAAGCCTCAGCACTTCAACAGGGCGGAGTGGAGGTCACCAGTCACATGGCGTGTGGCTGTGCCACACATGGGGCGTGTTTGATCTCGAGCTGCTTGTGAGAGGAGTAGGAGAGACCTCGAGGTCATCTAGTCTGTCCTGGTGCTCCAGTGAAGGGTCTGCACCACCCGGCAACTGCTTATCTCATTGCTCTCTCCTCTTAACGAGGTTCTTAACGGCCTCTGAGGAGTGAGACCTGGGTGTCCCTCACAAACAGAGGTGACGATGATGCATAATTGTGATGTGTGAAAACGCATAAAGGCAAAGTGGAAAGGGGATGTAATGGCTGGAGATGGGGAGATGGTGGGGTGACGGGCTGCCCCTGTCCCCAAGGGAAGGTCGACGCTCTCTCCTTTTGCCCTCATACGGGGGGGGAAGGCGCGGGAGAACCAGTGGCATCGCCAGATGTCCAGGGACTGCACTCGTGGGTGCGAGGTGTCAGAGTCCAGCAGCGGGAAATGGTACGCGTGGTCAGACAAAGAGGCGGGAGCATGCATGCTGTGCCCTGCTGCATGCTCTACATTATATAAACCTTTTTTTTATCCCCTCTCTCCTGAGACAAAACAAGAGTTGGGAAATAAACCCTTGCTTGCCGTGAGCGTGTCTCCGCAGGAGTGTGGGGTGGAGCTGCGAAGTGGGGAGGCAGCCACTCCTGGCAGGCTGCTGCAGGTTTTACTGGTGACAAACATCCCCGATTAAAAGCCAAAGTGTGTAGAATTAAGTTCTGTACGATTCTGTCCTGTCTGTGAGGGAGAGACTGAGCGAGCTCTTCCTAGAGCATCTCTGTGGGCAGGTTTTGATTCCCATACTCCTATTATTCACTTTATTATTAATCTGAATGATGAGAGAGAAAAACCTTGTTGCTTTGAAGTTTTTATTTTGCCCTGTAACATAAACGATTGCCTTGCTCTTCCTGCAGTCGCTGCTGTGTCAGATCCACGATTATTCTACGCAGCACTAAGTGTATGATGTGTTTTACCCCCAGCCTGCCGGGGTGGAACGTTCGTTCGTTAGTTGGCATCTCCAGGGGCAGTGTGAGCGCTTCGGGATTCACCCTTCTTGGGGGACCGATGCGCGGTGCTGGCAGGGGAATGCGTGTCCTGGAGCCACGTCTCTGCAGGCTGGGCTCGTGCTAGATCCCACCAACGACACAGGGCTGGGCCCGCTTGGTTCTGGGGTGGGAGATCTCTGAAAGCTCGAGCAAGAGCATTAAATCCAAACTCACCGTGGGTCCAGCTGAGCCGCAGGGTGGGGAGGTGACAGGCGGCTCTGAGAGCTGAGGTGCCACGCTGGGCACCCACGGCTCGTGGTGCTTTTCCCAAAACAGGGCGAATGTGGTATCTGAGTGACAGGATCGCCCTGCAGGTACTGGTGGAAGCGCAGGGAGAGTTTTCAGTTGGCAGAGCACAGCCACCCAGAGGGAATCAGGCCAAGACTTCAAAGTGATTTACAGCTTTGGCATGAATCCTCTTCCCTTTCAATCACAGCAAGATCAGAGGCACGGAGGGATGAAGGATTTTCAAATTTGCTGCAGCACGGGTTGCCCCTGAGTTTTGGTGGCAAGGGTGGAACGCTTTGTGTGTTTTAGCAGCTGGTTTTGTTGGTTTGTTTTTTTTAATGTGGGTTTGGTGGTTTTGTAAAGCATGTGCTTTAAAAAGTCCTTTTAAACTGCCTCCGTTTGGAGGTCCTACAGCACAGCACCCGTCCCGGAACTGGTTCTTGGAATGCTGCATCCATGTACCTTCCCATGGCCATGCAGCAGACCTGGAGACAAGAACCTAGAGCTCTTGACCCCAGTCTGCTACAGGACGTACTAGGCCGGAGCGACATGACACACAACCGATTCCTGACGCTTCTCTCTCCTTGTTAATCTAACATGCTCTTTTTCTTTCTTCCTCTTCCGTGTTTGTTCTTCTCAAAGCCTAATGCTTTCTTCAGGCCCCAGCAGTGGGGTTCACCACGCAGCCCTGCAGCCAAAGCCCTGTCTCTTCCATCAGATCAGCCTGCATCTGATTTCCCCAGGATGATCTCGGAAGCTGGGACCCCCCAGAAGTCACCAATGGTGGAGAAGACAATGGCGGTGCCACCAGGCAGGCCGTCACCCGCAGGGTCTCCCAGGAACCGCCAAACTCAGACTAGTTCCAGCAACCTTCACCTTCCCCAGGACTCTTCCGTGAAAGGGCAGCTGGCCAGCGAGGACCCGGTGGTTGTGACTCATGAGCAGTTCAAAGCTGCCCTTAGGATGGTTGTGGACCAGGGAGATCCCCGGACATTGCTGGAGAATTATGTGAAGATTGGTGAAGGGTCCACAGGTATCGTCTGTATTGCTCGAGAGAAGCACTCGGGGCGGCAGGTGGCGGTGAAAATGATGGACTTGAGAAAGCAGCAGCGCCGGGAGCTCCTTTTCAATGAGGTGAGTAGAGTGATGGGGTTCTGCTGTCCACTGTAAAGCCATGGTGTAACAGTTGGTGTGGTAAGAAGGGAAGAGCAGGAGACACCTTCCTTTTGAAGGAATTATGCTAATACCAAGAACTTCTTCTGGGGGGATGGGGGCTACGGCGTTGTACTCGCAGGGTTGGTGTGTTTGCTTTGTCGGGTTAAGATGAAGCGCTGTTGGTGACTGTCGTGGTGCTCAGTTGTCCACTCTGTTGTTACAGGTGGTGATCATGAGGGACTATCAACACGTCAACGTTGTAGAGATGTACAAGAGCTACCTCGTGGGAGAGGAGCTCTGGGTGCTGATGGAGTTCCTGCAGGGAGGAGCCCTCACAGACATTGTGTCTCAGATCAGGTACGAAGCGAAGTCCGAAACATCTCCGTTTGTGCTCCCACCTGCCAGGCAGGAGCAGGAGACTGGAGATGTCTGGGGAGAATAGTTTCCCTCAGGGGTCTGGTGTCTGCAGTGCCCCGAAACTACTGCCCTGTATAACCGTCACTCCGTGAAGTGTGCGGCAATACGTCTGATGTAGAAGGGACCTCATTTACAGCGCTGGTCCCTCTAGATACCCACCGCTCATCTACCTGATGACCTTCCCTGTAAACCACGGTACTCATAACAAATGTTGTTCACCTGGTCTGTTGGACTGTGCCCAGGAAGCTCACTGACTAAGCGTTAAAGGACATGCAGAAATAGTTTTCAGTGGTGCAGCCTTAGCGAGGTTGAATTCAGGGCTAACTCCTCCAGAGAAGTGCAGCAGAGCCTTGAGATCTGGACTCCGTCCCAAATTTCATTGACTAAAGATAGCAACTGCTGGACACTCTCCTAAATTTGTTTTCTTAGCCCCACCACTTCATTAATGCCCAAAGCATTTCTGTAGGGCAAAGAGGTTGTTCTCAAACGGCCCCTAGTCCTGCTGACGAGGTGTCCTGGTGATGTAGTGAAGATGATCGTGTCTTACCCTCAACGCTGGAGCACCCTCCTCCCGCTTCCAAGCAAGCTTTTCCCAGGGAGGCAAAGGCCCTCCTTCCGCTCACTGAGCATTTGCATCTCCAGGAGGGAGGAAATCCTCTAGCGATCTGTTCTACACTACACAATCCCTTAACCGACACCAGATTCCATCGGTGACCGGCTGAAGGTACACCTCCGGCCACGCTCCACAACTGCCGTGCTCCAAAGTGCAGCTCATGCGCTACGAAATGAAAAGCGCTGTCTCCAGACAGCTTGGGTCTGCCCGGGGGCAGTCCCGCAGCTGGCCTTTGTCCCTCCCCCTTTACAAGTTAAATCCTAATGGCCAAAGTAGCCCCCTGCCAGCCTTTAGATGCATGTCCCACCAGCGTGGCGCAGAGCAGCCTCCGCTTTCTCCTGGTCGGGTGGTTGCTTTGCAGAGTGAGGTGTGGAGTACCAGACAGGCTGAGGAGGAGAAATTTCTCAGCTGGTGGAGCAACCTCCCTCGTGAGTGTGTAGAAATTACTCTGATGTGTTCAGAAGGTGCTGGTACGTTCTGCATGGTTCTGTCTTCTGAGCACCCTCCTCTGTCTGACCTGCAGACCTGGGTTTGAGGCGGCAGGTTCTGTGCCCTCTGAGAGCTGTTTGGCTGGAATCAGGAGGACTCAAACTGGGAACTTCAGCTATTCCTTGAAACACTCAACCTCTAGCGTTGCTCGGTGTCAGCGTGCAGAGAGCGCTGGCACCGTCTCCACACACAGGAGAGGATTTTCATGTCTACCCTTTTATTTTCACTTGACCGCGAAGGTTCTTGTGCTGGTGCTAAAGGAGCAGGAGCTTCTGCAGGCAGGGCTTGTGGTGGCCAGTGTGCTCGCAGGGCAGTGACGTCCCAGGGTGGCTCCCCTGCCATAGCCTGGGCTGCCTTTAGTCGAGGTGTCAGAGCATCGGAAGGGTCTGGCTGCGCGAGACTGGTCAAGGATCCCGATGGTCGCTCTCAAACCACGAGCTGCGCACAAGCCTTGTGAACAGTAGCTTGAAACACCACGTGTGTGCTCAAGAAAAAGCTGCCTCGACAGTTCCTGCTGCACGAAGCCACGGTCCAGCTTATCAGAGCTGCTTGAGACAGCAACTCGCAGAAGGGATTTTGGTACACGATTTAAAAGGGGTTTCTCTGTATTAGACTTAGGAAAACCCAAAACCGCTGGCCATAAACCAGAAATGATTTTGGCAGTAAAGGCAGAGCCAGTGGAGCAGTAGAGGTGAGCTAGTAACGGTTGTGGGGAACCAAAACCTCCGTCTGCCGTTTGACCCCTAACCAGTGCCGTACCAGCGAGGAGACCCGCGGCCGAGAGCTGCCCCATCCCTGCACGGCGCCGCCGTGAAACTCCGTGTCTTTGATTTCAGGCTGAACGAAGAGCAGATTGCGACGGTGTGTGAGTCGGTGCTGCAGGCGCTGTCCTACCTTCACTCGCAGGGCGTCATCCACCGAGACATCAAGAGCGACTCCATCCTCCTGACGCTGGATGGGAGGGTACGGCTCTGCAGGCACATTGTTCCCCCTCTTTCCTTCCTGCTCACAAGCTCTCGTTCGCACCTCGTCCTCTTGCTCCCTTTGTCTTCCTTGTCTTTGGGGTTTCCCTCAGTGTTGTTTAAAAATGATTTTTAAGGCTGGTTGGTTTTCTCCTTGTACAGGTCAAACTCTCGGATTTTGGCTTCTGTGCTCAGATCAGTAAAGATGTACCTAAAAGGAAGTCCCTGGTGGGTACTCCCTACTGGATGGCTCCAGAAGTGATCGCCAGGATTCCCTACGCTACAGAGGTACGGAACCACCTCCGGCGGATCGGCGGAGGTAGCCAGTAACGTTCCGAAGCCTGGCAGGAAAATAACTGCTGGTTTTTCCAGGAAGAGCCTCTGTTCAAAATATAAACACAACTCTGAGTGCGGACTGGATTGTGACGGTATGGCCATTTCCCAAGAGAGCGGAAACCAGGCTGTTCCGCTCCCGGGAAGGAGGTGTGCCCTCACCCTGTCCCTAGACCTGCAGCTTGACATAGGCTCCCGGACTCCGGGGCGGGGGCAGATGCCTGGCTGGGA
>NW_010388986.1:12831-16155 GCF_000710305.1 Buceros rhinoceros silvestris | reverse complement strand
GTCTGTCAAGGACAATCTGCCGTGGCACGGAGCAGTAGATCAGTGCCATGGAGGGAGGGAGGGCACAGCCGGGAGCTCTGAGGTGCTGGGCAGGGGCAGCGGGCAGATGGGTTTGTTTACCGCCAGCCAGGGGTAGCACAAGCAGCTACTTGCAGAGCTTTACATCCTGCAGCACCAGCAAGGCTCAGTCCTCTGCCTGTGCTGAACGGCGTGAGGGGCCCAGTAGCACTCAGCGGGTTCATGTTTCTCGGTACCTTTTGTCACGGGTGGGGGGTTGTAGTCTGTGACAGCGATGAAGGACAAGGACCTGCTGCTCTGGGTTATCCGCACTGATGTGACCTTGGTGCCCACAGGTGGATATCTGGTCTCTGGGGATCATGGTGATAGAGATGGTGGATGGAGAACCCCCTTACTTCAGCGACTCTCCAGTCCAGGCCATGAAGAGGCTCCGCGACAGTCCTCCTCCCAAGCTGAAAAACTTCCACAGGGTGAGCACGCTGGCACGGGTAAACCTGGTGGCTATGGTGGGGAAACACCCGTCCCAGCCGTTCCTGGTGGAGCTGGCTATGCAAGCCGTCTTGCTAGGACGCGTTTCTTGGGGAGCTTCTGTGGCACTGGTGCCTAGTGGAGACAAGCTGCTGCTGACAGCTAGTGGCTGCTGTGGGCAATAGCCCTCATCCTGTGAGGTCACCTGGGCACGAACCTGGCACCAAGTCAGGTGGACCCAACAGATAACACCTCGCTGATGCCATAGAGTAGCTCATCTTTTGGGGGAGCAAAGAGGAGGCTCTTTGCTCTTGAGAGCTTCCAGCTTCGCCGCAGAGACCGTGTTAGGGTCAGAGTGGGAAAGCTCAGTGTAGGCAGCAGCTCCTGGAGACGCTGCAGCAGCTTTGAAGATGGACTCAGCCTCGTGGTTTCTTACAAAAAAGCAGCAGCGACATAAGAGACACAGCGATTACCTTTTAGTCACCACTTAGAGCAGTCCTTTCATTTCAGTCCAAGCCTCTGAGATCAAACAGCTTCTGTAGTGTTCTGAGCTCACCGGCCTTTCCAATTAATCAGAGTATCTGCAGCTGCTACACCTGAATTATTTAGCAGAGCAGCCTGCCGAGCAGCAGCTCCTTCCTCTGCCCCTTTGCCACGCTCGCTGAAATTTCAAGGTCAGTCTGGACCCAGTGTGTGCCCTGCTGAGGCAGTGCAAAGCCCCTTCTGGTCTCATTGCACACCTTGCCTGGTGAGACGACCCTGGTGACCCTGGGAGAGCTCTGCTCTGCTTTGTCCTGGGAACCAACTGGTTTCCAGCAGAGCTCTGGCTGGCCAGGCTGGGGCCATTCTGCCTGTCTCCTGAGTGGGGCTCAGCACCGGCCATGGGTCCAGCCCCCCGGCCTGATGACAGGGGATGGCTCTCAGGGTGGAGCAGCTTAGGCGGAGCCCAGCCAGTGTCACCTCTGCTGCTTTTCTGAAGCATCAGGAGGTTTACGGCCGGAGGGAAGAAAGCCGGATCCTGACACGCGTCCTGCGCTGAGCTGAGCTTTCCCCCTCCAGGCGCAGTGGAGTTGTCCAGAGCCCCCATGGAACAAGGGGTAGCTCAGGGTGAACAGTATTTCATGATCTACTTCTAAGCCAGCCAGAGCTGGGGAAACGGCCCCGCTCTGAAATGGAGGAAATCGCGGCTTTAAAACAAACAGCAGGTTAATCCTCTGGTGCAGAGGGTTTCCCCCAGCCCGAGACAGGCAGTGCCTGTGGGTGGTTCTTGGGTCTGGCTACTCAGCAGGCTCTGACACGTCTTCCAAAGACAAACCTGCTGAGGTCATCCAGCCTTTCAATATTCTGTGCTGCCGGTTCTTCATCTTCTCGTACCGGCAGTGTCAGGTTTTTGGAGGCTCTGGGAATCCCATTTCGCTACTTTTATTATTATTTTAACTACCACACAACCTGTGGCCAGTAAAAGAATGATCAACCCTCCCCACCCGAGTGATGTGCCTCGGGCAGCATGAATTCTGTGGAGGTTTTGAGCTGAAACGCAGAAAAGATTAAATAATAAAATGGGGAACAAAATGCACTTGGAGGGCTGTGGCAGGCAGCTTGTCTGAATGTGCTGGGCCCTCTTAAAAAGAAAACCTGCGTAAAGGTTGTGCCTGCCCATGACAGTGATCGCTGCCCCGCATTACATCCCTGTTCCAAAGCGGTGGCACAGGTGACCGGCACAGGAGCCTGTGTGACCGAAGCTGCCTCGTCGGGCAGTGGCTGCACAAGCTGCTGCCTGCTTCCTCCGGGGGCTGACGCGGTCGGTTGCTCTTTCACAGACCTCCCCGGTTCTGAGAGACTTCCTGGAAAGGATGCTGACGCGGGATCCGCTGGAAAGAGCGACGGCGCAAGAACTCCTGGACCACCCTTTCTTGCTCCAGACAGGACTTCCCGAGTGCCTGGTGCCCCTTATCCAGCAGTACCGAAAGCGCACCTCCACCTGCTGACTGCGCTGGGGGGAAATGCCAGGGAAGGTCACGATTCTGCACGAAAAACCCCAAACGTCTCAAGACCAGGCGGTCTCGTCCCGTGAATGGTGCTTGGATCTTGTCAGCGACCGCTTTGGAGGATGAGGGTGAACACTGTTCCTGCCGTTGGTGGCTCCTCTTTTGCTGAAGACAATCAATGCACCCGAGGTCCCGACAAGACCAGGTGTGTCTCAAGGGTAAAGCGGGTGGCTCGCGGGTCGCTGAAGAGCGGCGTTTTAACGTGGAGTCTGCAGTTGTGTCTCGGAGCGTCTGCAAGTTCCTGCAGGCCGTGGCTGCCGGCTGCCGGGTGGAACGCTGTTCCCCATCAGAAATGGGGTCGTGTTTCCGTAGTTGTACACTGGAGTCTGGAGCAGGCTCCAACGCACGTTTGGGGGCACAGGCCCCTCTAAGCAATGCACAAAGACTGGACGATTTTTTCCTCTGAGACTTTTTCACAGATGACTTTGATTTCCTTTGGTTAAACGTGGGCCTAGAAAGTGGTACCTGCGTTCCCAGGGAGCAGACGTGACCCACGCACCGTTTCCACGTGGCTCTCCCGCATCAACACGCTTCTCCTTTGCTGAGGAATACGTGTGGTTTAGTGGTCAATCTCGAATCCATTTCATGATCTTAGACTTTTGGAGGGGGAAACCCTTGGATCCGCACCTTGAAACGGACCCTGGAGAAGGTTCTCGCCCCCAGGATCTTGTGGTTGAACGTTCACAGCACCCACCGCCTCCAGCGCTGGCTGGAACGCAGCGCCTGCGGGCGCTGTGTGTGTCCCCAGGCCCTCTCCTCCCAGGAGAGGCTGAGGGCTGCTGCCCTGAGC
>NW_010388986.1:10693-12696 GCF_000710305.1 Buceros rhinoceros silvestris | reverse complement strand
TCCAGCAGAGTTCTGGCTGTCCCAGCAGAGGGGTTTGTGTTCGTGGGAGGGGGGTTGTGGAGCCTCCCCTGTTTGCTGCTGCAGAACACGGGGAGAGGGACCCTCTGGCTGTCCGTTGCCGGTGTGCCCTTCCCCAGCACCCCTCTGTGGATCCGCTCGAAGGTTACTGGCTGTCTCGACAGCTCTCTCAGTTGTGTTCAAGTAGACGTAGGTATTTTGTACGATATGCTTTCTGCTCAGTGAGGTAGTCGAGGTGAGTGGCCTGGGTCAGACGTGACATTGTGCAGTCATGGTGTGGTGTTGTGAGGTCTCCAGAATATAATCTTCTCTGTGGAACTGGGACCCGGTTTTGAAAGTCCCGGTACAATTTATTGGAATTTAAGTTATTCTTGGGGCAGTCCCACTGTCTCCAACCAACCTCGTAACTGCATTTTCTTCAGAAGATGGTGACAACCTCTGGCCTCTGCTATTTACTCTGGTTAAAGATCCTGCTTCAAAATTGAAGCCACAGTTGATTACTTGAAGTAATTTGGGATGGAATTCATCTGCACTGATGCCAGCCAGCAAACGGCGGGCACCCGGTCTGCGAGGCGGGTGGGTTGGCTCTGCAGCCGGGGCGAGGGAGGCGCCTCCAGGGCTGGTTCCCCTCGGCTGTCTCTGGTACCTGCTGAGGGATGCCGTGGCTGTCCCCGTCCCATTCTGCACACAGCCAGGGGAGGATCGGGGTGCTCTGCCTAGGCTGGAGGGCTAACTCTGGGGCTGATGAAGTTGGCTGAAATGAATTAATTTAGCTCCTCCTTAGCTGCACTGGAAAATTTTTGATGTAAGATGTTTCTGTACTCCAGATACATGCTTTTTTTATGCAAAAGAGCCGGGCTTTGAAAGGGTTTGTAATTGAAACAAACGATCCTGCTCGTCTGTACTTGTGAATCCTTTGCACTCGTGTTTTAAATTAAAGTAGATCTTGATTTATTCATAAGCTTGTTTTGGTGCTGAGCTGCTTTAAACCAGGTCTGTAGCTCAGAGATGGAAGGGAACCCCCAAGTCTGGTCTAACTTTCTGATCTGTGGCCACGTGGCTTTTAAAAGAGAGGAGACTAGAGCAGAATCCTGTCACAAGCCTTTCCTGGAGGTGGGACAGGGTTCACGGTTAACACCACTCTGTACTCGGCCCCGGTGAGGGGAGGCCCTGGGAGTTTGCTGATGAAACCGTAAAACCTTGTTCCCGTGTTCCTGAGGGGTGCAGGAAGCGTCCATCTTCCTGGCCAATAGACTTAAACACCCGAACGTCGCGTTTCTCCCTGCGGCTCCCGCGTGGCTCGGTTGTTAGACGAGTGTGGAATCAAATATAGCTACGAGGATAAACCTGGATTAGGTGACAGATTGGTCCTGTGTCTCCAGGGCCACCAAGACCCAGGCAGGAGGGGGACGACAAGCGGAGCAGTTTGTCCTTCTCCTGGCAGTGGCGCTCTGGAGCGAGATGTCTGGTGTGCCCAGAGGTACCCGCGTGACTGACGCTGTGCAGCCTCTTCTGAGGAGCTCGTTGCCTGCTCGGTGGGTAATTACATGTTCAGAGGATGGTTTCTCTGCATGTTTTCTCGAAGAGGCTTTCAACAAGGCTGCCCTTACGTCTGCGGTTGTCTCTTGTTCTATGTCATGTTCCACCTGCATCGCTCCCTTTTATTTTCCCTTCCTGTCAGCCCTCCCGTCTCCCCGCCCTGGCAGTCAGCGTGTGGGAGCCTTTGAAGGTGGCAGGATGAATTTATATGAACAATTTGCTGAATCAAACAGGGAGGCTGGGACTGCTGCCATCTCCCCTTTGCACTTGTTTACGTGTTGTGGCGCCCAGCCTCTCCAGCAGGGCTCCGAGCCATGGAGTGCCGCAGCTCGCTCGCCTCTTCATCCCAGCGTGGGACTGCCTTATGCCCAGCGGGCACAGAAGGACCCACCATCAAACGAGGCACCTGGCTTTGACAGTTGTTCCGTCTGGTGAGCAGAATCCCG
>NW_010388986.1:10134-10593 GCF_000710305.1 Buceros rhinoceros silvestris | reverse complement strand
CTTTGACAGTTGTTCCGTCTGGGGAGCAGAATCCCGCGCTGCCCCCGTGTCCCGCAGAAGGTCCCAGTCTGTAAATACTTCTGCTGTGGCTTACGAGGAGAGGATGGACAGACAGACAGACACCTGGAGCGGTGAAGAGACAGGGCAGGTTTCTCAGTCCCTGCCTGGGGAGTGCGGATCAGTAAAGCTGAAGCGACCAGCCACGTGCCTGTCCTGGCTGGATGCTCCTCAGCGTTTGGTTGGCAGCGTCGTACTCTGGGGCTCTGCTCTTTCCCCCCAGCAGACCGACTGGCTTCAGCGGGGACCTGCGGCCTTCCACGCGTGTCTGAGAAGCGCTCTCAGAAACACGAAGGGTGTGAGGGTGACAAAGGTGCTACGAGCAAGCCAGGCTGCGCGGAGAGCTGCGCTCGCCCGGCCCTCCCACTGCCGCCAGCTCCTCCGGAGAGTGGCCGTGCGCCC
>NW_010388986.1:8473-10052 GCF_000710305.1 Buceros rhinoceros silvestris | reverse complement strand
CGCGGAGAGCTGCGCTCGCCTGGCCCTCCCACGGCCGCCATCTCCTCCGGAGAGTGGCCGTGCGCCCTGCTGGTCTCGCAGGGGGTTCCTGCCCCTTTTCCTGAATGTCGGAGCTCAGTTCCCATCGGGAAGCGGCAGGCAGAGGGTGGCCGAGAGAGGAGCTCGACTGCTGTCTTCTGTACGTCAGGCGCTTGTTTCAGGGAGTCCCTGTGCTGATCCTGTGGGAGCAGAGTCTGCTGCCTGAGTCCCCTGTCGTGGTTCAAGCCTCCCTTGCTTGGGGATCCCCATTACTTATTTTTTTTAAGAATATAATGCAAAGTTTGGGCGCATGACAATAGAGTATTTTGGGCAAGAGAATTTCATGCTAGAGAATGAGACTCAGAATATGCCCTGTGAAAGGTGACAATGTGGAAGGAATCCGAGGCGGTGCCTAAATCTGCTGCTGCTCGGTGTGGACCAGGCACTGCTGTGGTCTGAGCTACCCCCGAATGCGGTTTCTGTAAGGAACTGCCTCGTTAGAGCCCTGGCTGAGCCAACTGCCCTGTCACCCCATGGTCAGCGGGGCTCCCGTGCTGGGCAAAACTGCGGGCAGAGCTCCAGAGCTGCAGGAGGAGATCTGCGAGGAGGGCTGGGGTCCGCGGGAAGGAATGGTGAAGGGGGGATTTCTCCTCCAGAGCACGTAAGTAACCAAGGGCTGACGTGACCAAGCCATTGTGCTGCTGGAGGGATGGTCAGAAGCTGCACCAAACCTCTGCAGTAACGTTTGGTTTAGTGTCTTTATTGACTTCTGTCCTTGCCTCACCTTCCAGGAACTTCATCACAGTTTGTGTAGGGACACGGCTGTGTCTCGAGGGGCGAGGACACGCCTGGCCCCTGTGGAACGAGGCTGCTCTGCATCAGAGGGATGGTGGATGTGGAGCGTGGTCTGCACCTGACCTGAGAGGAGGCTTTTCTTAGTGGTTCTTCCGCAGCCAGGCTGAGCAGTTCGTTTAGGAGGTGGTTTTTGAGCCCTCAGATGTCTGCGTAAAACATTGCAGCGGCTCGTGACGTTTCTGCCCAAACCACCTGGTAAGGCTGCGCCGGTGCTTGGTTTGACCCCAGAAGAGCTGAACAGTAGGACCTGAGGTGTGGTGGGAGGGTACAAGTCACCACGGGGTGTTTTCTTGGGCATCCAACATCAGAGGGCATTAACACCGCGAATCCAGCCTGCTGTTCAGCCCTCTCACACCCGTGCCACGGTGTAGCCGAGGTCTAGGTGTTCTTTGAAATGTTTCGCATCTTAGAAAAAGCCTCGGGAAGAGCATTTTACTCTGGCATTGTTTGAGCCCTTGCTTCAGCCGACCAGTCCATGTTGTTCAGAGGCTGCTGGAGCCTGGCGGTCCTGCTGCAGGTGGTGGTGGAAGGAGCTGAGAAGGTCGGAAGAGGAGAGCACTGGGTCCTATCTGCAGAACCGGCCTCAAGCGCTCACTGGGGAGGGAGAGCTTGCCCTGATGGTGCTGCCAAGGAGCTGGTGTGAGGTGGTGAGGGGGCCAGAGGCTGGGAAACGAAGCGGTGGGGGGATTCTGATGGGTGCGGTGCC
>NW_010388986.1:5605-8441 GCF_000710305.1 Buceros rhinoceros silvestris | reverse complement strand
TGGGGGAATTCTGATGGGTGAGTTGCCTCAGGCTGCGAGAAAGGAGGCTGCAGCCGCTGGCTCCCCCGTTGCACGGGCTGCAGCCGTGATGGGGTTCCCCGTTCCATGGGCTGCAGCTTGTGCTGGTGCCACGGGTGGGGAGCAGCCCCTGAAGGGAGGCTGAACCTGCCCAGCTCGGCTTAGAGCATCGATGGTGCCCCCGTGGTGGGGGGAGGAAGGGCTTGGGTCCTTCCCCTCCTCGCTGCAGTGGCCGTCAGGGCTGTCCTGGTCGGTGTGTGAGGGAGAGAGGAGTGAACCTGCCCCTCGCTCAGCCCCTGCCTGCCTGTTCCTGGCATTGGGGGTGGTTTTCTGTTGGGTTCATTCACTGGGAGGGTTTGAAGGAAAAAAGTCACCCCTGGTACTTTGGCAACGTGTGTGGAGAGGGGGGGCACCCCCCGACCAGCTCTTGGGCTGCGCCGGGGGTCTGGGCTCCCTGGCGAGAGAGCTGGGATGGATTCTGCTTGAAAATAACCCCTGAAAACCATCTCTGGGGGTTAGGGTGGCTGAAGCTGGGGACAAACCCCGTTTATCCAGTACGAGGGCTGGGCTGGAGCTTACGGGATGCTGCGAGTGCAGCGGGAGGCAGGGAGGGATGAACACCAAGCAGCTCAGTCTGTGGTGAGCACTGTACGCCACAGGCTGAGAGCGAGCAGCCGGGGGCTGGGGTGCCCCTGGGAATGCAGGAACAGCCCGAAGAGCGTTACTGGCCACCTTGGGCTGTGACACACAGAGTACTGGGGCAGTGCTTGTGTCTGTGGTTGTGCTGGTGGGAAGTTTGCATGTGCTTAAGCTCAGTCGCTCCATGAGTGGCTGGATCGAGTAGGGTAACCCCGGTCCCTTTGGCTGGAAGTGCAGACCGACTGGTACCAGTGTCTGGAAACAACTGGTGCTCCTGCCCTTTGTGCTAACCCCTGTCGGGAAAGCCGGGGGCTAATGCCCATGGGCTCCAGTTTGGAACTGCCAGCACTCAATGGGTTTAAGTTGTGGTGTCGAACTGCTGCCTGGGTGCTGTGATGGTTGTCGGCTTTTTCTGAATGTCCCCAAATGTCACAGTGTGAGCTGAGGCATCAGGGATGGAGATTATTCCATAAAAGCAACAGAACTGACCTGACTGGAGTAATATTTCACTGCTTCCTCCAGTCCTGGAACAGCGAAGGCAGCGGCTCAGCAGCAGGAAAAGGCCATGAAAAACTCAGACCCAGGCCAGAGCTCCACTGCCCCAGGAAAGGAGAGGGGGACAAGGCAGGAAGGGACATGTGCCCACACTGTGGTGCCCTGGCACTGCTTGGCCCAAGTTGTGCAGCTGCCCAGAGGAGGAGGAGGGCAGGGGCTGGGACTTGCTCCTGTACCCACCTGCTGCATTAAGACCAGGTGCTCCCTGTTCTTAAGAAATGCAAGGTTTTATTTTTTTTTAGGAAATAAATAAGTTGGACAGGTACAGCTGGGAATTCCAGTATCCTGCTCGCAGGCAGGGGAGGCCCTGTCTCCTCCTGGCTGTGGGACCATGCGCAGAACACCTCGTCTCGCAGACCCACCTGAGCTGGCCAGTGTTTGGTGGGGTTTGGGTCACAGCAGCACGTTGCAACACGTTTGTTCATCAGTGCAGGGTTGGGGTAACTGCTTGTGTCCAGCCGCAGCAGGGGGCAGGTTTGCTGGGGCTGAGCTGACTGGTCCAGGGAAGACAGAACAAGGTGAGGGGTGAGGGAGCATGAGCTCAGTGAGGTGACACGACACTGGGGCTGCTAAAACTCTGGGGAGGGGAGTGAGACTTGCTCCAGCCTGAGCAAAGGTTTCACTAACAGGGGGACAGAAGCGGCTCCTTTTTCAGCCCATGCTCTCACCTGGTTCTCTTCTCTAGCTGGTTTACAGACACCCCCCCCCATGGCTCCACAAACAGGGACAGATCCCATTTCTGGGTGGGAGGGGAAGACTTTTTTTTGGGGAGGGCAGGAAGGATGCCAGGTCAGCCACCCCCACCACCTCCTGTGAGATGTGGTGACCGCAAGTGCCTGTTTTTGCAGGACCCCTGTGACAGTGCCATCAGGACACAACAGGGGCAGGGCCAGGACAGGGCTGAGCTGCACTGAACCAGTCCAGGTAAGAGCCATGAGCAAAGCCTGGCCTAAGTGGTGCTGGGAAGGGAGCAGGCCTGTGTGTTTCAGCTCCTTCCCGCTGGATGAATGAGAACTTGCCTGGTCAGTGCCCGAGGTGCAAGAAGGGACGGGTGGAAGCAGAGGACACAGTACAGCTCTGCTGGCCCAGAGCATGGAAGGGCGCAGGGAGGACTCGGTGTTTGGGGTAGCTGAACCGAGGAGACTCACTCCTCCCAGTATGTCACCACTGCCCAAGAGTGCTACAGGCTTGAGGAGAGACAGAGCCAGATCGGAGAAGGTGCCTGAAGGCCTGGGGGTGAGAATCAGCCCCAGGGAATAAGGGGAGGGAAGAAAGAGAGGAAAAGAAAAGAGAGGAAAGAGATTAAGAGAACAGAGAATAGAAGAGAGGAAGAAAAGAATACACAAGAGCAGAACAGAGGAAAAGAGACAAACGGACAAGCGTGGACTAGGATAGGAGAAGCCAAAGCCCAGCCCCGCTCCCCTGCTGGGGCTGCCCATCCCCCAGCAGGTTCCTGCTGCCTGGATCCCAGGGCTGGCTGCCCTGTGCTAGGAGCCTAGCCAGGAGCAGCCGTGCTCTGTGGAACAGCGGCTTTTGGCACCTTACTCTAAAGACTCAAGTCCAAATCCTGACTGAAAGACCGATGTAGCTGCTGCTGTGGCTGCGGCACAACTGGTCCACCCCG
>NW_010388986.1:3880-5518 GCF_000710305.1 Buceros rhinoceros silvestris | reverse complement strand
GCCGCACAGCTGCCACCCCAGGCCCTGTCACCCCGATCAGCATCTGCCTGCTGAGGTTGTGGGAGACAGGGAGCAAAGCACCTGCTGCAGGGTGAGCTCCCCAGCCCATTCCTAACAGCTACGATAATGAAGTAGTGAATTCCTGAAGGAGTCAGGAGTTCCCCAGAGTGGAAAGGGAAAGTAGGAGTTTGTCAAGCTGGTCTTGTAACATCACTTTACACCTCCATCAACCTTCCTGAGGTGGCGCAGTAAGGAGGGGAAGCAGCTCTCAGCATCTGCTTTCTTCAATCTCCACATCTGGTTCAGCTACTGGGGGCTCAGCCACAGCTGCTGCTGGCCTTGACACCTCTGCCCCGGGGGTCTTTGCTCTCCATGGGTCTGTAGGGCCTTGTCCTCTCTCAGGAACACCAGGAGCTGCTTCCTTCAGAGTCTCTGGCTCTCTAGGAAAAGCTGCTTGGGTGTAGTTCTTCACCATCTCCTGCACCTCCATATTCAGCATTTTCAGTTTCTCCTCATACTTGGCCTGTGCCTCCTGCTGGAGCTGCAAGAAGAGACCTTGAGTCACTCTCCAGGCACTGCTGTGGGGTAGAAAGAACCTGCACTGTAAGCGACCAGTACGCTGAGAGTGGTCTCAGCCCTCCATGGAATGAGGTGGCTCCATCCCCAGGCAGTGCTCGGCATCCCTGAGGATGGGAGCAGGGCAGGTCACCGAGCTGCTGAGCTGAGCACAGCAGCCAGGGAGGAGCAGAGGAGTGGCTGTGCTCTTGTCTGGACAGTTTGAGGAGCTCAGGGATGAGCCTCGTCCCCTCTAAAGATGGGGTTCCATCACCCGTTAACGGGAGGGTGGTGTGAGGGGGTGGGTCCGGTGCTGGTGCAGGGAGCGCAGCACCCCTGGGTTGGCTGCAGCAGAAGCACCGGCCCAGTCATTCACTTTCTCAGCACCCGGCAGGGGATGGGGTGTGTGTGCTGTTAATTAAAGACTGTGCAGGGACACGCGATCCCCTGGTGGGGGTGGCTGGGTACTGAGGAGCGGTGCTGACCCTGCGCGTCAGCTCCTGTACCTGGCTTTCCTTCTCCCTGATTGCTTGCAGATTCTCCGCCTGCTTCTCTTCCAGTTTCTGCTGGCACCTGGTTGTCTTCTCTGTAACCTTTAAAAACAACAGTTAAAAAACACTCAAATTTAAGATTTTATGAATGACAGCTTCAGCCAGCCCAAGTTCCAAACAGCAAGACCCGGTTATACAGAGTACCCGCTGCAGCACCCTGCTCCGTCCCGCTCCTGAACCACTTCTGCTGGCTGCGGTACCGGTATCGTACCCCGACTGCACGGCGAGGGCGTGGATGTGCCCACAGACAGCGCTGTGCCTCTGCGGGGCACGATGACTTCTGCAGAGCTGTGCCCAGTATTGAGCAGACGTGGGGTTAGGCTGCCCAGAGGCTGCATTAGCGGCTCCATTTGAGCCGCATCCCCCAGTGGGCAGGAGGGTTCCCAGGAGCCCCGTGGCCCAGCGGTGGTTTGGGGAGAGCAGTGTGGGCTTCAGCTGCACTTTGGCCTCCGAATGCTGCGCTCGCGGCCTCGACACAGCGGTACTTTCACAGGATGTAAGTGCCTCGACGACCTCGCGCTCTGCCCGCGAG
>NW_010388986.1:3250-3651 GCF_000710305.1 Buceros rhinoceros silvestris | reverse complement strand
AGGACCCACCGCTGTCCCCGAGCGCCCCAGGGGCACTTACCCGCTTGATCGTCTGCACCACCTCCTGAATGTGAGCATTGTTGATTTCCTTCTTCAACCTTTAAAGAAGAGACACAGATAAAAACCTGTCACCCCTCTGCTGGCTGCGCATCGCCCTGTTCATCCAGTCTGACCCCGTGCCCTGCAGGCAGACAGGCCGGGCAGTGCCCCCCCAGAGGAGAGGCCCTCCATCCTCCCTGTCCTCCCACACTGGGAGGTTGCTGTAATTTGAGGAAGATCAAATCAATCACCATTCAAACTTCAGTGAGATATAAGCCAAATAACTGGGAGCAAAATTCTGTTTTTCTCAGCTCAGCAGCCAGCACAAGGGCTTGGGTACAAGCTGTCAGCCGCGAGGAAGT
>NW_010388986.1:2800-3096 GCF_000710305.1 Buceros rhinoceros silvestris | reverse complement strand
AGCCGAGAGGAAGTGTCCCCAGTTCCATAGCCTTCAGCCTCACACGGGCTCGGCCGCAGTGGCTCACCGTGTAACCATGCCGGGGAAGGCAGGCTGCATCGGCCGCTGCCTGGACACAGCCTTGGCACTGAGAGCTGTGGAAAGCGGCTACAAACGGGTTCGGGAGAGGTGGGGGAAGCCCTGCCTTTGCTTCCGGGGTGGATATACACCCTTCAAGGCACGAGGGTGGGCAGGAGTATTCCACAATGCTCTTAGGCTCCCACTGAAGTGACAGGGTAGAGAGTCATCACATCAGC
>NW_010388986.1:0-2705 GCF_000710305.1 Buceros rhinoceros silvestris | reverse complement strand
CAGCAGGAAGCTTACGTGCCATGTCAGCGACCCAGAGAGATGGGTGCGTGGGGGGCCTGGATTCAAGGTGCAGTTTCTCCCTCTATAATGACACACACACACACACACGCCTGGCCCTGCTCCCATGGCAGGACAGGGTCTAAGGCTCTTCTCCTCTTGGGCGACTCAGCACTGCAGCCAGTGACGCGGACCTGCTGGGTGCCTCTCACAGAACAACGAGGCCTCTGGAGAAAGCTCCAGAAGCTGCTGTCAGCAGGGATGACGTTACTGCTGCAGCTCAGGAGCAGACTGGCTTCGCTGTGTCTGTGCCTGCGTACCGGGAGCAGCGGAGAAAACCCGCTAAGCCAGGGGTGAGGGCAGGCCAGCACAGCTCCCCTGCCCCGCTGCCACGACCTATTTGGCTGCTTTCAGCAGTTTCCCCGCTGGTGACAGAGCCTGTGGAGCCGCACAGTTCCCCGCCCAGAGCAGGACAGCCCATGCTCTGCACAGACCAAGCCCAGTGATGTCTGCCCCAGTACCTCTCCTGAGCAGCCTTGTCACTCGTGGTCCTCATCATGGCCTGGATTCGGTCCACTCGCTTTGCCTCCAGCTTCTTCCTAATGTCTTTAACGTTGCTGTGGAGAGAAGGGTGTGCTGTGAGCGCCAAGACTGGTGACAAACCCAGCGACGGAGGCAGCTCTGCACTTGCTCTGTGGAGCACTCTGCTTGCCAGAAAGACAAAGTCTGAGTGACTGCAGCAGGAAGCCCTAAGTCTTAAGAATATTTTAAGCCCTGTAACTTTCTCTTTTTCTTCTTTTTTTTTTTTTAAAGGGAGCCCTAACAAAGGGATGGGAGGAAACACCCGTTTTATGATCAGCTTGTATTGCACACCTACACTGGGCTCCTCTCGAGCAGCAGGAGACTGCTGAGAGTACTTACACTGCCAGATTAAAAAAAAAAAGAGAAGAAAAAAGAAGGGGGGTGGGTGGGTAAGAGGAACTACATGTCTATGTATCAGACCTAAAAAGAAGAGCCGAAGCGCATGGAGAGGCACATAACCTACAGGAAGGGACTTGCAAAGCAGAACCCTTGGACACCTGAAAGGTGTTTGATCGACCAGTAAGAAAGACGAGCAGAACAAACCCCAGGAGACCTGGGGTTTGTGTCCCTGACCAAGGCGTACGTGGCCACCCAAAATGCCAACTGCAGGGAGGGGGAAGGTGTCAGCACTAGGGCCTAAGAGGCTGCTGATGCCACAGTGCCTCGTCCAGGCCATCCACGTCCAGAGCGATTACAGGACAGCTAAGGGGGACCTAAGAACACCCATCATCGGATCATGGCCCATCGGTCTGGTGTCCCACCTCCAGCTGTGGAGAAGCGGAAGAAAAAGGAGCATAGAGTCGTTTTCCCCTCCTCCACCTCCCATGTATTTATCTCCTGTGAACATTCCTCACACCCCGGTTCAGCTCTGCTTTGGATTTCACAGCTCCTTGCCCTGAGGAAAAGGGACTATATGCTGTGGGTCAGCAGTACCCCTGAGCACTCCCCTGGGTGCCCCACATCTCTCATGAGACACAGCAAGTCATCTCTGCCCTAGTGGTCTTCTCCAGCCATTCCTGGTTTTACACATTCCTGTCACCTCCCCTCGATCCTCCATCACCCCCCTCTATCCTCCCATCTCCAGGCCAAGTCCTGTCTCACGTCCTCTGTGCAGGGATGACTCCTCCCTGCTGACTCACCTGGCCACCCCCTTCCTGCTCTTTCCCAGCTCTGTGGTCAGCTGGCAGACCCAGGAGGAGACAGCGTGGTGGAGACGCGGCCAGTGGCACGCCACTGACTCCGGGTCCTTTGTTTCGCACACAGTTCCACAACTTGTCTTTGCCCCTTTGGCTGCTGCGGAGGCTGAGCCGAATGAAGGGCCCTTTCCCCGGGGCCACAGCTCACCCCGTGCACGCTGCCCTGTGTTGGGTTCTTTCCACTCACACTACCCTGTGGTTATTCGCACTGAATGGAAATGCCTGTTGCTCAAGCTCTCCACATCCTTCTGGAGCACCTCAGCTGTGACTGCACTAAACGACATCATCTTGGCAGCAAACCCCTACCCAGCTACTCCACCTGTCCCGAGTCTTGTCTGGATACACTGAACAGCCAAGAGGAACAGGTTCCGTCTTGCCAGCGGACATGGGAAGAGGAAGTTTTGCTCGGCTTGGCAGCTAAAGGCTGAGAGAGGATTTAGTGGGAAGGAGCAACGAGTGAGGAGTTTAGCTTCACTCAGGAGACGGAGCTGCTCGGTCCCTGGAAGGGATTCCGGGCGAGGGCCTGACTCCAGCAGACCCAGACAACAACAAGGGACCAGCCCGCGCATTTCCTGCCCTTCTGAGCAAGTCAGTCCCGGCTACTCACTGCAGCTGGACCACTGACACCCCCTGCGCTGCCTCGGGCACCAACACCGCTCCAGAGATGACAAGAGCCATCATCCCACCCCTGCCGCTGTGTCACCGTGAGAGACCCTGCGGCACATCGCTGGGCCCCCATTTCTCACCAGAGTGGCGGAAGTGCTTCTCTTCCCGGTAGCGACTCGCTGTGGTACAGCACTTTGGGACCAGCAGAAAATGCTGCCCCAGGTGAGAGCTACAAGTTAGACTCTGTCTGTTAGTCACACCCCACGTTTACCTGTCCAACGACTCCTTCAGCGCCTTCAGCTCGGCTGTCTGCCTCTCTCTGGC
>NW_010388985.1:50506-58035 GCF_000710305.1 Buceros rhinoceros silvestris | reverse complement strand
TGCCCGCTAGTGTCTTGCCCGGGGCTTGCTGTCATACAGCTGGTGTCCCCGCAGGCAAAAAAATAGGCGCGTCGTGCCCAGTGAGGTGACGGCTCTGCCACGTCTGAGGGCCTCTGTGTTGCTAGTAACTCCAGCCTCTTAAGAGGCTTGAAATTCAACTGTGTGCTCCTCTCCGAGGACCCTGGATAGCTTTTGGTCCTGTTTGAAGCTGCTCATAGTTGTGAGGTCTGTGGGATGAGCCATGGGTGTGATAAGGGTGGTTGTAGGTATCCCCTGGGCCATTACGGTACAGCATGTGGTGATTGTCTGCACTGCCCCACAAGTGGGGGTCACAGTAAGGGCACCAAGGGCAGGGCCACCAGTTTGCATGGGGACACTGCTAGTGGTTTCTTATGCCCTACTTGCACTGAAGCTGCTGCTGTTGCTGATGCTGCAACATTAGTGATTGTGGCTGCACTTCTGAGAAGTCCGAAGTCATTAGAGGCAAAGCTAGTATGGCAACAGTGTGAGTAAAAGGTGCACTAGTCATGGTTCGCAGGAGCCTTTGGTTACTGGGTAAGGATGCTGTGGCTATTGACAGCGGGTCAGAAAGCGTGTCTTTGACTCTGGTACTCAGAGCTGTCAGGTTTGTATTGGGTTTTTCAAGCAGCTTATCTGAAGTCTGTAGCTAGCCCTGATGAGAATAATGTTGCTCCTGGAAAGCTCATGCTATTCTGTTACAGAAACCACTGGCAGCAGCACAGCTTTTGACACTTACGGTCCTAATAGAGAAAAAGGCTTAGGAGATCTTAATTGCCATAGTAAAAACCTGAGAAGGCTTTTCTGGCAGAATGGTAAAAATGCTTGTCCCGACTGCACTAGGATATATACATCATCCTGTCCGCTGGTAACGGCTGCCCCTTTGATGGCAGTTGCAGCAGTATTGGTGATTGTGCTCTGCTATGTTTGTACAGTCCCTCACACAAAGGCATTCCTTTCTGTGACTAATCTTCCCAGGAATTATAGTGATGCAAGTAATAAGTAATTAGTATATTTCATTACGCTAGCTCTGAGTCATGTTTGGGAGCTGGTTGTCTCACAGTGCTGTAGAGGACCTCCTTTAGCTTTAATTTGCCTTGCCCACGGATGTTGTATCAAAAAGGCATTCTGCCGATGTTTTGAGAACTAGAAGCTCTTAGATTGTGTGACCCTTTCCTAGTTTTCCTTGGCTGACCACCTGGGCCTAAGAAAAATGTGATATTATCAGAGTACTGGAGTTTGGAATGAAAGCCCCTCTGGTAATCCAAGAATACAATTGTCAAGAGATGGATTCAGATGACCAAAGCAGTGGATGCTAGTGGGAGGTATTTATTATTCTCATCTGTGCATGACTTCTGAGGAGCTGGATGGCATGGAGGGTGGGGAAGAGACGCTCTATAGGTTGAGTGGAAAGCTGATATTGTAGTTTCTGTTTTGAAGCCACATTGTTTTCCTTTATTGCAGATGTGACTCTTAATGTATGTATGGTTCCAAGCATAATTTCAAGCTCTCAGCTATTATTTTTTTCCTAATTGAATTGCTGTGTGGTTTTTCTTTCCAAGAATTTATTACCATGCTTTAGTCTGTGAGCTATGGCCAGATAACTGTACAAAAGTTGTAATACCAGCATTTCCTATGTGTATGTGTGCTTTTTAGAAAATGAGTTGTTAAGTCGGTGACTTACACCTGTGTTAGGGTGTATCTTTGTCACAAGCAGTTGTGAGACACAAAAGCCTCAGAAGCCTACAAGACCCTGTTTCTGTAGAAACTGAGAGGTCAGTGAGGCTGAGGTGAGGCATCCCTAAGGCTTTTGATGGCTGCCCTCCTTCCCTCTCCATCCCTGTCCTCAAGTCCACCCAGATGAACTGATCAGGGGTGTGATGTCAGGGGAGACAGTGACTTCTGAGTATTTCACCATGGTGTCACTGATGCTCAAAATACCTTGGCACGGAAAGAGGGAAGAACAGAGCAGAACTTAACGGGGAGGTAGCCCCTTTGGGGGTGCCTTGTGGTAGCTCAGCCCTGGTAGGAAGTAAATGTTTTCCTGGAATCATGACAAGGAGATGATGGAGGGGAATGTGGAGAGAGGCTTGGCTGTCCCTGGTTGTGGTGGAGATGAGGAAAGGCATCCACAGTCTTGGAGCACAGAGTCCCACAGGAGGGTGTTACAGTTCATGTTTGCTTTCTGCGGTGTATGTTGGCTGTTGTAGAGGTGAGGGGTCTCCTGTGGAAGAACAGAAAGGAGGGACCCTTCAGTGCACTGTATTTAAGTCTTCTCCTTTGTTTTGGGGTAGTGCTTGCAACCCTATGTGTGTAAAGTGCCGGTGTCTGATAATTACTTTTGTGAAAGTGTTTCCTGAGCTGGATTTATTACGGTTCCTTAAACTGATCTCTGCAATGGAGTAATTCAGCTTTTATTGAAGTTGAAATGTATCTTACTTCTTTATTTCAGTGGGTGAAGCAGTAAGCCAACTCTGATTACTTCTCAAAACTGCACTGGAGAAGTAGACTATATGGCTAACTGTACTGCAGGCACAGATTTGTTAATTCTTCTTTTGTTTTGCTTTCGGAAGGATTAGTGTTCGGATTTTCCAGGGCTTCAGCTTGAATTTAAATTTTACTACATGGTTTTCTGAAAGTGAATTTATGAATCATTGTTATGGATTTTGAGTAATTATGTTGTCATGCTGTTACTGGTGGATGCAGAGTTACAGAGCTTTGAGTAATGTCAGTTTAAAGAAAAGATACTTCAGAAGCAGTGGACATAATTGTGTTTCCTTTAACATTCGTGGGAATGTGAAAAGGTCACAACAATATCTCACTGATGGACAGAAATATTTCATTAAATGGTGGCAAGTGCTTTTGTTCCTTTGGTAGAACAAAAGAATTTGTCAGCACAGCCATTCAATCTTAGGACAGTATTCTTTTCTGCATTTTTCATGTGTTTTAACTTAGTACAATAAACTTCAGCTTGATTCAGAATTTCTAAGCTCATTTCTAAATAAGGTGTTGTACTTGGTGCTGTATTCCTACGACTTCCAAGACCACCTTGGTTACCGGTTTATCATGTCTTTTTACTATTACAGACAGCTATAGTCAGGAGCTATTCATGAATCTGATGCAAAAGCTAGTTAGACTTTTAGGATAGCGTTAATGTCCAGTGGGCACTTAGTTAGTTACATACGCTTTAATGCACATCTAGGTAATCATTATTAAAACCATTGTTTTGGTTTGAATCAGTTTGGCCAACTCTGACTTTGACATGAGAAGGTCCTGACATCATGATGGCAGTTGGCACTAAACAAATCTAATTAACGAAAACCACTCACGAACAAGTAAATAATATTGAGATATCACAAAATAATTAACAAACAATAGGAAAAGTTGCACTCTCTAAGGTCCTTTAACATTTTAAAGAAAGGAGGCAATTTGATTTGCAAGTTGATGCAATGTTACACATTTTCACAACAGAATCAGGAAGGAGACTAGAAGCAGAAAACGTAGAGAAATTACTTAACTTGTTTCTGCTTTCATAAAAAGGGTTGTTTTGTTTATGATTTCAGGTCATATAGTTCAAAATACAGCTTGCTAGCATGAGGAAAGAAAATATGGGCCCAGAGGCCTTGTCTTCAAGGGTAACAAAACCAGCAGCATCCAATGATAAAATTGAGACAGCTGCAGCACAGAATACTGTTACTTCTTGTAAAATATAATATTAATTGCAGAAGAATAGCAACAGAGACCAGCTTACTAACAAATTGTATATTGACCTGGATTTTATAGGGCTGGTTGGTCTGTGAAAGCTGTGTAGAAATACTCTTGTGTGATTAAACTAAAGGTGTGTTTGTTGAGTAAAGCTAATAACATATCAGGTATAATCTTTTCTTGATTGTATTAGAATTTCTCTAATGTAGTTAAAATTGCAGACAAACATTGCAGGCAAGAATGGCTTTTATTTGTAGGCAATTTTTATTTATAGTGACATGGTGTATAGCCTTGCCAGCCACACAACTGCCTTTGTTTGTATATCCTTTTCTAAGGATCTAGTCACCTGTGTTAGGGCAAGGTACATTCTGCTTTGAAAACAAACCCTGAGAATTTAAGAACGTTAAGCTCTCCCTGTCGTTGGCGGAATTGTGGAGAGTGATTTATGCCTCAGCCAGGCATGAAAATAAATAATACTGCTTTTAACTGGTGCACTTTGCAATTTTTATTCCCATAATATAGAAATGTAGCAATGAAAAACAGTATCTAAAATGAAACTTTTATGACCATTTAAGTCTGGTTAGTCAGTGTCCATTTTGCCTTTGAAGAAAATGTGCTTAGGCTTTTGGCTTTAGGCTTTAGGATAGTGAGCTTTAACCGGAGAGTGTGTGTGAATATCTATGCATGTGTGACTGAACAGACCTGATGGCTTTTACTCTACTCTGGAAGTGTGCTATGAATACAGTTTTGCAAAATAAACAGAGGTGTTCAGTTTGGGACAGTTCATGGATGGCAAAAATTGAGACATTGCAGAATGATAGTAGGCAAAGGGCTAAGTATGAAGCTTTTACATGAAATTCAATCATGAATATACTGCTTATAAACTTACTGTTTTCAGTGTTGAAAATCTCATGTGCTGAAGGTAAAAGTCACAGTTCAGTGTTTTGCTGCAGCAAGATCATAATTAAATTAATTAAAACCTTAATGTATACATGAATGAAAACCATAACTGAAGCCATACTTCAGTTTTATTTCTTTCAACTTAATTTGTTTGTCTGAACAAGTTAACTGGGCACTGAGTCTATAATTGAATCAACTGCTTAAGTATGTGCTTAATGTTAAACATATGAACCTAGTGATGAAAGTTGGGCATGTGCTGTTCAGCTGAGTTAGGGCTGAAATTACCCCATCCATGTGGTATTTTAGCCCAGTGATTTACACTGGCAAGTGCAGCTTTTGCCTGCACATCTTTTTTTATGTTAGGAAGTGTTTCGATCTAGTCAATTCTGCCTTGGGATAGGTCATAGCTGAGATTTCTCTCAAACCCCTCACCAGTCTTGTCTTCTAAGATGTAAATAACAGGAAAACCTAAGTGTCAGAAAGTCAGAGCTCAAAAACTGTTAGTGTAATTTGAAAGGTGTCCTTGAAAATTTGTTACTGTGTGATTACATTTAGGTTATGGCATACCTACAGGCTTACAATGCACACCCACTTTTGAAGCGATTGCGGTTACATTTATGAATACTCCTATGCTGTGCTTTCTTGCAATACTTTTCTGTTATGAAGTGCCACAGAGTTTGAAGGACCGTAGAGACATTTCTGTGGTTTTGCTGTTCCCTCATTATTTTATTGTACATGCATCTTTTAGCATGTGAACTGATCCCTCTTTCCTGTTTTGTCTATCTGCAGAGTGCTGGCCTACTGTGTGAGCCTTTCAGCACCTTTTTAGTTAATAGGCTGAGGAGATGGCAGAGAGAGGGGCGGTAACTGTGCTCATCCTCCTCACAACTCCTTATCAGAGAGTCTTTTCACTCCTGGCTGTCTTCTTGCACTTGGTCATCATTCACTTAATTTCATGGCTGGTTTAACGGATGTGAACACAGCTGTCCTCATTGCAAACTTCAGGTTTAGAAGAGGCAGGTTTTCTTCATGTTAGAGCTCAGAGTCATTGCTTGGCTTTGTGCTTTCTCCCTGACAGACCATACAGGGCTTGTACTTTGTTTCTTGTAATCAGTACTGTCACAAAGTAAACAGCCATGTGCAGTCCTCTTTCATGTATTATTTACTAGAATATAAATTGTTTTTATTTATATACTTTTTAAAACAGATATAATACATAATGAATTACTTACTTTGGAATTATAGCAGTCATAGCTATGGGTCTGTAAAAACACACTTTGATTACATTAATTTCTTAAAAATGAATGGGAGGTCATGCAGTATGAGCCGTTGGACAACAGATATTCCTTCAGGACCTAGCATGATCAGTGGATCATGCAGAAGCATGATCCCACCTTCGAAGGTTCATGCAAGAAAGCATTGCCCATCTTCAAATAGCAGCACCCCAACGCCAGGTATTGGAAACTTGTCTTTCAGCCTACACTTAAAGATGCCCCTTGGAGAAGGGGCAGCTCCTCAGAGCAACATCATTGACAGTACTTTTCACCTTCCTGCTCTAAGTCCCAGGAAACAAATGGTTACAAATAGGAAGCCTTTATTACAAGTTCTACAGACCCCAGAACTGCCAGCCCTGCAGTCTTTAAAGCCAAACCAGCAAGAGTTTGGAAATACTTTATCCCCTTGCACAGGTGAAGGTAAGATTCCTTTTTCTGTTGCTATTATAATAGCGTTTCTTCTCCAGTGTCACATACCCAGGCGATACTGGTTTTAGTAGATGGAATCCAGTCTTTTCTTTACCACTCTTCTACTACAAAAGAAGGGATACAAAATGTTTTGCTGTTTTCCACAAAAGGAATTCATTGTTTTATTATTCCCAGGGGCTTTGTATTACACAACAGTTGCTCAGAATCCCTGAATTGTCCCCAGATTCTTTATAAACAGTGTAGTTTGACTTTGTTTTGCTAACCTAACCTCTTGACTCCACAAATCCAGATAGTCAATTTATGTTCTGTGGCACCAGAATTTTATTAGTGCTATCAGAAATACTTCTTCTTGGATGCATGAACACAGCTTTCCACTGGTGACTAACAGCTGTTTACTGATGAAAGAAGTGATGTAGTCATGTGTTTTAGAGTGCTTAGGCTGGACAAGCTGTAAAGCACTTCAGAGCATGTCTCAATCATAGATTTGCAGTCTGTTTCTTGGAACCACTGTTTATGGAAAATAATGATGCATAGCCTTAAAAAAATTTGGAGACCAATCCTCCGTGCTTGTGCATCAAGAAATTTACCTATCCGTAAAAAATACTTGACTGTCTGCTCTTGGGTCTTGGAATTCAAAACAGAACTTAGAAATTTTCAGTACTTCTTGGCTTGACATGCTGGAGATGGGTATGCTATTTTGGAGGACTTTTGTTATCATGTTCTGGAAATTGAATGTACAGAGACATGGTGATTAACGTGTAAAAAGTAATGGTTTAAGACACCAAGAAAAGCTTGGCTCAGTATCTGAGTGAAGGTGCAGAAAAGGAAACAGGTTTTCCATTTTATTCCAAGTGTGTTGCTTCTCTCTGGTTTCTGTTTTTCTTCACTTTCTTTTGACAGCTTAGAAAGTCCATGCCTCTTCAGCAAGGCTTGCAGGTTTGAGACCAGTATCATTTGAGAACAAGCTGAAAGTTAACTGCATGCTTGAGTGCTCTGCTGAGTCAGACCAGTGGTAATGCATATATGTATTCATTGGGTGATCTCTTGAGATCACACATCAGGTGCTTGCTTCAGTGGTGGTGGTGGATGTAATTCACAGCTTACAGCTGTAAGCTTCTGCTACAGTGAAGAGAGGTGGACTCCTCTCATGATGAGCTTTGGAGGAACTTTTCTTTCTTTCACTACAGGTAGAGCTTGATTCCT
>NW_010388985.1:40651-50425 GCF_000710305.1 Buceros rhinoceros silvestris | reverse complement strand
CCTGCTGTCTTCAAAATTACATGCCTAAAAACAGGGAATCCACACTGGGATTTCTGAAACAGACCTACATAACAGCTAATCCACCTGCAGTATGTGTTGCAAAGCATCATCACAGAGTGAAGAGTGTCACCTAGTTTCATGTCCTTGGGTTGGGTATTTTGATCTGCTGTTCTTGACCACTCTGTTCCTAGCTGCTGTCATTTCCATTTTTCTTCTTGGCTTGGTTAGCTCTCACATATGTATAATAGTCTGCTAATTTGTGAGATAGGTAGTAGGGAATTCAGCGGAAGGGCTGGCATTAGGGAAGTTTAAATATAAACAGTGCTGCTTAGACAAGGTACTGTGGGCCTCAGAAATTACAGACTTCAGATTCTGTGTTTCTACGGGTTTGGATTAGTAATTTCACATGCTGTCAAGTTCTTGTTATTAGTAGGACCACTTACAGACTTGAAGATTATGTGTGCTTGGAAAACACTTGCTATGCAAGAACCAAGCCTTGTTCACTTGGTCATGTTCAGTTAATTTTCTAAGACTTAGAACCTTGCTATGCTGTATAAAGCATAGCATATGTGTAAATAAGCCTGTAAACCTTATAAAACCTTTAATGTAGTTTATGCTTGTGTGACTTTTTCATGGAGGAAAATGTCTTCTGGTAATTAAACTGTCAAGAAGACAGCAGTTTTCCTTTTACGGTTGTCTTATTTATAGAGGTTTGCACTATTCAAAGATATTTCTGGTTTTTTTAGAGGTTTTTGCTTTAAAACATACGGAGTAGTAAAAGCAGCAAGATACACATGAAAATGACTTGTTGGTGGTTTTGGAATAGTTTCCTTGCATTCCTTCAATAATGGATAGAACAGTTTAAAAAAAAAAAACCAGGAGCTTCTGTTTGGGATGGAAGAAAGAACAAAGTATTTGGTGGCAATCCAGTTTTGTGCCTTGTTTTTTACAGAGGTTTTTTTTTTCTTCTTTTTTTTTTTTTTTTTTTTTTTTTTTTTTTTTTTTTGACAGGAGGTGGTGCTGAGTGCACAGAAAGAGAACAATAACAATCTAGAGTAACCATAACACATAATCTTTACTTTGCATGAAGACTCCCTTTATCTTATATAATGTTACAAAACTTTGATGGGAGATGACTTAGAAAGTCATCCTAAGTCACATGGAGAGAAACTGTTACACTTTTGTGCATGATGAGAACATGAAGCGCGTTGTGTTGTGTTACTGTATGGAGGAGTAAAGCAAGTCTGAGCATGCACTGGTCTACATCTCTAACTTAAGGTGCTTCACGTGGTGCTGGTGGTATAATACGCTTCTGTGTGGTACTGGTGGTATAATATGCTTTCTAGTACTATGTTGTGCATATGAAAAAGGAAATAGTGTAATGGTGGATTTTTTATCGATACAGAAAATGTGCTACTATAGTTTTTATTATATATTTTCACATAGAGATTAGGTGCAAAGTGTAGGCGATACACGTGTTTGGTGCTGGAAATCTACAGTCTCTCATTTTGGTTGATATGTGCATTTGACAATTTTTTGGGAATAACTGGTTTCACACCTTTTAGATTTACTCAGGCCTGGACAGAGGTCTCTACTGACAGCATCTGTGGAGATGAAAGTGAGCCTAGAGAGACATCAGGCAGGAATGAGCAGAATGGGGGGGAAAGGGTGAGAATAGTAAAGAAAGACACATAACTCGACCATAAACTCCCAGCGCTGATCTTCAACAGCTCTCATTAATGCAGATTTTTAGACAGAGATCTTGTACTGAAAAACAATGAAATTTAAAACTGTCTACTGAGTCTTCTATTGAGAAGGTAACTTTTTCAAGTGGGTAAATTTCAGAGAGTTCAACTTAGAACTGTGATCTAAATATAGCGATGTCCAAAAGTTATGTATTCAAGGGTTTATTACCAGCCTATCTGTATTTTACTTGTATCTGAATAGTATTTTGTTTTCTAGAAAACCTAGTAGGTGTTCTTATTGCTTATTTTACTCATTCCTTTGTGCTCCAGTGGCCTTGTCAGTGTGAGCTGGGCTATGTTCAAGTCATATCCTGAGTGTTCTTCTGTCTCATGTAGTAATAAAAATCCCAAATCTTTCTGAAAGGACAAATATGTTCAACACTTACAATGTTTTCTCTTACTCAGAGAATGAAAATGTTTTTGAAGTCCATCAAGAGGTATTAAAGATAAACATAACTCTGCTGGCATAGGTGGTTGCAGAAGGTGGCTGTTGGAGAAGTTTGGGAGGACAACTCATGTTTTTCCTTCAACGTTATTCTAGGCACCGCTGGGAGGATGGTTGCTGGGGGAGTTGAATTCTTGATCTGAATTGCTGCGATTGTACTTAACATGCTCATTCAAAGTTTATGAGTGGATTTTCCTGTCCAGTAAGACAATATATTGTAGTCTTAAAGCAGCTTTGATTTGTCTGAGGAGAGTTTTCACTGCGACCAAAATTCCATGCTGAGGTGCATGCTACAGCTGCTGCACCTCCAGCCACCTTGCTCATGACCTGGTGGAGAGGGCCGACATGGACGTGGAGAGGGGAGAGGCACCCTGTCAGCCTGACTGACCATGTTATAGTGGTGAAGAGTTGACATGAAAATACTTGAGATGGGATTTGTAGAAGCAGCAGATCTGGACACTTGATCATAACAAATGCAGAAACCTATGCAGATAGGCATGGACCCCTTTTGGTTTCCTTTCCAAGGCAACTGAAAAGACAGCTGTCATCTTCCATTATTGTGGTTCTTGCAGTGTTGACATGAAAAATCATTGTGTATTTCATTTCTTATTTCTTTACTAGAAAAAATTTACAGTCACATTTGCAAAATGACTCAGTTAGTTAATGTTCGTGTGTAAGATGAGAATGTTTCCTGTCAGAGGCTCTTCCTTATCCTGGAAATAGTTGACAGGCATTAAATCTTGGGATTGGGATTTTTTTTTTTCCCCCCAGAGGCTCTGGAAGAAGCTGCAGCTCCAGTGCTGATAAGCTCTTTGAGAACTGTGAACTTGGTCAAGGAGGATCATTTGTCTCCAGTTGCCGAGAGAGCCTTACTTCACTTTTGAACAATAACTGCACAGGTCTGCGAGGAGTGTTATATGCGGAACTGTTAATCAGTAAGCAGCTTGAGCCGCACTTGAAATGATTTATTTTGCTCTCTAGTGCTGTTGTTTCAATCTGTCAGCTGGTGCACTCTAAAAAAAGTTGTTCATCAGTATTCTGTGCACTTCCTTACACAGAAAGCTTGACTGAAGATTTTTCTTCTTCAGCTGTTTTCTAGAATTAATTGTCAGCAGTTTTAAAGCCTGATTATTGGTGATGTTTAGGTACAGCAAAGTGATTAAGTGATAATGATCTTAGTTTTGTCCAGTGTGACACATTTTCCAGCTTTGCATATGCTTCAGTGGAATTGATGGGCTTGAAAAACAGCACCGGATCCATCAAGGCAAACAAATCCTTAGTTGCAGCTCTGGCAGTTGTTGGGGAAATCCATTCTGAATAGAGTAGGGATGGGTCTCAGTCAGTCTAGGACTTTCCAAAAGGGCTCAGCTGAGAACATGAGACTCGCCAAGTTTTATTCTGCAATCAGTTTTAGGGGCTGGATGTCCAGTAATCCTGGTCATGTTTTTCCTGAAGGCTCACTGTGGTTTTTTTGTATGCCTCTCATAGACTGTACAAGAGGTTTTCTTCATTTTTTATGTGAAAGGTGGGGCATAGATTCCTGTTGCAAGACATTCCTTTGGGGTTCTTATTTCATGTTAATTTTTTTTCCCTATCTGTCGTGTGTCAGGCATGGTTCAAATCTTAAACAGAAATGATGTTCAGGTAACTTTTGAACACAAATGATTGAAGGCAGTGATTTATGCTGACTTTCCCTATGTACTTTTAGAAACTTTATCTTAAGTATTCAGAATTTTGTTTAAGAACAAAATGTTTACGAAGATAAAAATAGATGGTGATACCAAAATGCATATTGAACTATATGTTAAAAAGGCTCCAGGCAACTGTCAAAAATTCCCTGAAGAGTGTTAGGCTTAATGCCAGAAAGGATTTGCTTTACACAGAAACTGTAAAATCCCTCAAGAATATTGGGCATATTGCCAGCACTTACCCATTCTATGTTAAGAGTGTAATTTAACTTGTCTCATACCCAGCCTCATAACTTTATCCTCTGCTCACTGGACAGTGAGCTTTAAAATGAATTGCAGCTTTCCAAAATACAGCATAGCAAAGAGGTAAATTTAAGTAAAGCTCATGTCTTACTGTTTTCTTAGACCAAGTATTATTCTTTCAGACTGGGGCAAACCAGTCAAATGTGATAAGTGTATTTGTCAATAGCTTTACAACACGTTTTGACCACGATGGTAGCTTGCTGTTGTCAGTAGCATCCAAAAAGTGTCACCAACTGGAAGTCTGCAGAGAAAGCATGGGCAAGCTCGATGGAGGAGGCTACACCAAGCTCGTAAACCCATGGGCAACCTTCTGTGGAGATCTCACTATAACTTCAAAAGTCCTCACCAGTAAAGGTGGTATCAAAGGATAAAGTCAGGCAGATGTACCTTCCTGAGAGGGTGACTCTTCCAGAAATGTAGCATTTCCTTTTCTTTTTTTTTCTTCTGTTGTCACTGATTAAAGGATGCTTATGCATCTGCACTTACATCATCCTAAAAATGGTTAATGAATTTTCTATCCTCCTTTAGGTTTGCAGATAGGAAAATTTGGTGCCTCAGGTCAAGCCACTGTAAGCAAGCAAACCAAACTAGGCCAAACTATTATATTTTCAATTTACTTTGTTTAAACTGAGAGTCTTTGGCTTAGTGCATGATTTTTCAGCAGGTGGCACTAACAAAATCTGTTTTCATACAGAGAAGTGTATATTTCAGCCACCTTTTTACAGGGGAAATTTGGAATAGAAATCCAGTTGAAATACGAAAGTTCCAGAGGTTTTGTGCCTGAAAATTCTCAAAAACTGCATTGAGGCCACCTCTCGCACTGAGCGATGTAAGGTTTGAGTATTTTGGTGTGAATATGGGTAAGTCACTTAAATCTGCTGTGCCTCTATTCTTCTCATTGGCAAATTTTGGATAAGTGTTTTTTACATTTATACAGGGCTTTGAGATCTGCACCTGAAGTACAGTTTATTGATGTCAAACACTGCATCCACATCTACAGAGAGAGAACAAGTTGTTTGTGCCTTTATATGGAGGACCTGGGGGCCAAACAGCAGCGTGGTGCACAGAGAAGCCTAGATGTATGCAAATACTGAACTTTGCAGGCAGATTTGACTTTTTTGTTGTTGTTACATATTACCGTTGTGGTGTTCTTGAACTATATTGCGTTTCCTAGCAGTGCTGTAACATGTTCTTCACCATGTTTATGTATTCCTTCATTTGGACCCCAGTGCTGCAGACCTGTTTGATGATGGTGAACAGGAAGCATACTAACTGCTTGCTTTGTTTTAGCTGCTCTCTCTTACCCCTCACTCATGGAAAACAATGAGGAGAAGCTGGTGTTCTGAAATTTACTCTGTATATACAGTGCAAAAATGGTCTTTCATCTGCTTCCAGGGTTCTCACACAGTGGTAAACCCCTGGAGTAATCCTGCGAGGAGCAGGGAGTTGGGCTCAGTGATTCTCATGGGTCCCTTACAACTTGAGATATGCTGTGATTCTATGATTTTGTAATTCATCTGTAAATAAAAGCAGGAATTGTCTGTGCTAATGAGATTTTTTTTCTTTTCTATTTTACTTATTGCTGGTCTTTCTGAAGCTGAATTTGATAATTAGTTCTATCTCAGAGTTGAAAGAAGCCAGGGGAATGAATTAGTATGATTCTTTTTTTAAAGGACCATACTTATGTCTTTGAACTTTGGCTTAGCTTGGACAATAAACTGTCTTAAAATGTATCTGACCTGTTTCTAACTGGGTTATAAATAGCCTGCACAAGTCCCTTTGTGTTTCTGTACCACTTATCCCTTCCAGGGTAAATTTCATCTCAGGCCAGTGAGGTTTGCAGGCGTTGCCTCTTACCTTACACTTGAATTATTGGAGCATGTCTTTCGCTGCTAGTTGTAAGCATCTTTTCAGCAGATGTGAGATATCGGTTCAGTATACTTTGGGTGTGGCAGATGGGGCACTGGGCAGGGAATGCAGAGATGCAGATGCAAAAACATGGCTCAGCTGATGTTGTCAAAACTTCATGTTTGCATCATCATGGCAGAATTTTATTCTGGTCTCTGTTGTGGTACTTGCTGCCAGAACTTGTTCAGCTATTTTGTTCTGTTTTAGCTCTAGGTCCTCCTGGTTCTCATGCTCCCCAATTGTCTTGATTCATGGTGAAGAGTTTATTTTACGTTTGCCCAGTGACGGAAACAACTCTACTGCTACTGTAGCCTCTGGGCATTACTTCAACGCAAGTCACAATGACAGTAATGACAATGTAATACATAGTGATGGGTATGATGTGACTGTAGTGAATAAGTAAATGGGGAGATTACTCTGTCTTGAGCAAGCAAAAAACCCTGAAATATGGTATTAACTGTAAGGTACCAGAACAAATAGACAGCCGGGAAATGCTTACTGTAGTCTTTTAAACTGTATCAATATGAACTGCAACAGCCAAGTGTGGTTGTTTTTTTTAAAACTTTTTTGTCCCATGGTAAACTTGTTGGGTAACCAGAATTATGGCATTGACTGCTCTGACTTTACCAGTGAAACTTGATCAACAGTAAAGTGCTCCTATTTCCATATTTCGGCAAGGAAACTTCTTCAGTTCTGGTGGGTCTAGGTGGGTTTTTGATCCCCTAGTTTATCTTTGATAAATTGCAAGTTGATCTTGGAAAATGAATAAAACACGTTATGTTCATTGTCTTAAAACCCTTGGTTATTCATGAAGAGGGGAAGTTTCTGAGACTGGGTGAACAGCTAGAAAAGATTGTTTTCTGCATTTAACCATCATATTCATGGAGCTAAGTCAAATATTGCCATTTTATACTGAAGTTTGTGAAATTCTGCAGATGGCAAGCATGCCCTTCAGCAGTTTTGAGGCGAGTGGTTCTAGAGAGGCTTGGCAGTTAGTACGACTAGTGTTTGGGCTGTATTTGCTGCTGAGGCTGATTGACTGTTGAATTGTTTCTGGAAGTTGCAAGTCAGTTCCACCGTCATCCTAGAATGGGAAGGGGGTATTAAGGAATGCATCCCACATCATGAAAGGCAGAAGGGCGTGGGTATGGAGCAGGGAATGAGGTTTTTCCTTCTCTAAGCCCTCACCATCAGTCTTGATACAGGATGCAGCAGACACATAGTTCATTGTGGGGGGAAAAGAAAAACAAACCAAACGAAACGAAACCATGTGTCCAGGCAGCATTCTCCAGTTATAGCTCTAAATGGATCAAACTTTTCCTTGTGATAAAAACGTCAGGGGCTTTATGTTGTCAGTTCTGCAGGTACCATGCAGTGGAAAGGATCAGTGGTGTAAGCTGTTTTCCCTGGGCTATCCCTATCTAGTCTAACCATGACTCATTAATAGGCTGAAACAGAGTATGGTTCACTTTTGATGGTACTGTCTTTTCACCAAAAAAAAAAAAAAAAAAAAAAAAAAAAAAAAAAAAAAAAAAAGCCTTAAAAAGCCTTTAAGACAAGTTCATTGGAAAGAGGAATTCCTTTCTGGAGCAATTACCCTATTCTGTCGTGGAAGTTGTTCCATTCAACTCCTATGAGGACTTTTATTGTCTGCTCAGGCAGAACCGGTATTTGGACAGTTGGGACATTGGCAAATGCCTTGCTAATTGAGTATCTTAGATTTTTTTTTCCTGTTGTAGTTGCATATAATTCACATTTCAATGAATGAATGAATGGGTGAAAGCACTGCAGTATGTTTCTTCTGACAGGATATTTTGAGTGGCATAAATTGGCTGTTGTTCCAGTCCTACTTGCTCTATTACAAGGCTGTGCATTTGTACACATGATGTTTCTAGAGACTGTCCTTCAGGAGAAATTTAGTTAACTGAACAGTTACTGAGATGCTTTTGAAATAACAAAAAATATTTGCCTCTTTGACTGGTGACTCTTGCAGCTGAGTTCATGGATCTAGTCCTGTGTTTTTGAATTTACCGTGTTCCTACATCTGTACTCAGAAATATCCCTAAATTGTTGTGGTGGAATTTTTTGAAGTTGAGAGCTAGGTACCAGATGAAAATTGTTCTTGTGCAAACCTACAGCTGTTTGCTTGCAAAATACATCAGATGATGTGTGCGCTAACATGGTTGATTAAAATTTCACGTATGAGTGTAACTTCAGCGTGGCGTGTGTGTGTTTTTACATGTGCATATTGTTTCACAATACAAACACACAGCTTGTATACTTGAGAATTTGTTTCTTTTTGGAAGCACATGTCTAAGTTCTGAAAATTTCACCTTGAAATTGGTCATCTTCTTTGACCTTCTTTTTGGGCAATAGAAAGTAGAAGAAGGATGGTATATGTGAGCAATGTACCATCAGTCAGCCACTGTAACTCTGATTGTCTTGGCAGTAGCAAATGTTTGTCATGAAAAAGTGTACAAGCATACTTAATACTGATACTGGTTTAAGTGACTCACTGAATCTGTCTGGTGTAGACCTGCCAACTTTTATCTTCCTGTGTAACAAAAGAGAATCTGTCTACAGTGGATTATTACCCTTTAATAAGCAGAGACCACCATCTCTTCAGGTTTGCCAATTTAACCATGAGTTTGATGTTTTGTCTGAGGACAGTGCGGAGCTGAGAGGTCAGCAGAAGAGCCATGCCTTCCCCAGCTTTAGTTATTATAGCAAAGGAGTTGCTGCATAACATTTCCCTTGTAAAAGCTCTGGAAAGAAATTTGGCATGACAGGTTGCCCTGTAGGTGTGCACATCGCAGATAGATAGTGTCCAAGGGGACAAGCTCCTGTTGGTGCTTGGAGTGGGTGAACTTCAGCCAGTGAGAAGAACTTGTGTCCTGACTGACCCATGATAGCTGTGTGCAATGGTGAGGAAACGTTGTTTTCCTCACTACGCTTTCCCCTTGCTGATGTATTCAAAAGCCTCCTAATTTTAGTTTCATGAAATGAGACAAGCTTTTGCTCCAGCCAAATTCCCATTGAAATCAGTGTGTACTCAGAAATTCATATTTGAGCTCTAATAAGCGATTACTTTGCATATTGACATAACTCTTGTCTGCATGATCAGAATTATTATGCAGAGCTTCTTGTTTCTTTGAGAGTGGATCAATAGGTCAAAATGTTTTCGTCCAGGAGGTATGCCTGTGTGTTCAGGAAAGGCTGCTTTGACTGACTTTGCCTTAGTGCTATTTTTTAATCAAATGAAGCCGTAGAAAATAATGATTTTTGTTGGAGATTAATTTGAAGAAGAAAAGGTATTTAAACAATGGTTGAATAGATGCAGTAGTTTGTAAGTGTATACTTTTCAATTTTCACTTCCATGCAGTGTCTGTTTAGGTTACTCTTTCAGAATGTTTCCCTTGTTTTTCACATAAGATCAGGGCCCAGTTTCAGTACCAAAGCCAATGTTTAAGTATCTGCGAGAGTTCAGAAAGCAAAGAGGGCAAAGGTGTGGGACTCTTTTTTTTGAAAAAAAAAAAAAAAAAAAGAAGGTATTGGAGGTTGCTTGACCATTGCCATCTGGTCTGTATCTCATCTGCAGGGAGATAAGCTCCATCAGCTAAAATTCATCTCCCGCTAAAAGAGCTGTATTTGGGTCTCCAACTGAGCAGTGAGATAATGCTCTTTC
>NW_010388985.1:29006-40550 GCF_000710305.1 Buceros rhinoceros silvestris | reverse complement strand
CTCTTGCCCTTCAGTCTTATGGAACTGGTATTGTTTCATCTGAGGAGAATCCAGGTTCTTCTGCTTTTACAAAAAAATTTAGGGCATTTCCTACCTTGTGTTGGTAAAAATCCTTTACCAAATTTGAAGAATTAACTACTAAAATATTTAGCAGTGGTTTAAAACTAGTAGATTAAAATTTGCAGTGTGGCTAAAAAAACACTGACAAGTAATAAGAGCTTGCATATAGCAAATGACAAATGCTGACTGGAAATGGCAAGCTTATTAAAGTTAGTCTTCCCCCAAAATGTTCTTTGCTTTTCTTACTGGTCAAAGATAATACCAAATTAAATGTTGCAGATGTGACTTCTGTGTCTGTGGTCCATAAGAGGTATAGCTCTGCTGAATAGTCCCAAGAAGGTTTTAGGAACACTGTCGCCATGCCGTTCTCCAGTTTTTAGTGGAGATAATAGCTATTAATGCCTATGATAGAGAATGCTGGTTTGCCGTTGTACAGTTGATATGCCAAGGCTTAAGGTAAGTTTCCTAAATAAGCCATTTTAAGAAATAGGATAACAACTAGGGATAACCTTGTAAAAAGAGAAAATGAAAGCCGTGAGAGAATAAATCAAAATGTTTATTCATAAATCACACAGGGTCATATATGAAGCCCTTGCTGACAACCAGTGCAGGGGTTTGGGTGCGATGGCAAGCCCAGCCCAGTCCTCCCCAGTCCTTTGCAAAGTCTTTGCGTCTGTCTCCCCTGAGACTGAAATGTGGCTGTCTGGCCACCCACTCACATCTTCTCAGCTCCATCCTGGCACTGTGCTGTACTCTGCAGTCTCTTCAGCGCTCTGTCCCTCCACTAGTCCTGCAACTCCCGAAAGGAGAAGGGGTCTCTCTTTCCAGGGGGTGACCATGGCCCTGCCCCTTCTAACGGCAAGTGTACGTGGCTGGGAGCACACTGCTCAGGTCAGGCTGCCACAGCTTTATTGCATTTTCAGGAGCTGCGGAACAGAAGACGTGCAAAACGGCTCTAGGAGCTTGAAGGCAGAAGTGGCTTTCCTGGCCTGTTCCTGAACAGTGTGATGTTTAATCCTGTTGCCTGACTCTTCTTTGCCCAGAGAGGTGCAAGGCTGATGGGTTTTGCCCACTTAATCTACAATCTTATTCTTGTTAGCTTCTATTTTGACTTCTTGCTGTGTCAGCGTCTTCCCCGTCTTGTGTATGCTTTCTCAACTACTTTCTTCATTGGTGTGAAATAGAGTTACATGTCTTATGTCCATGTCAAAAGCCATTTATCTTTGAATGCACTGTGTGTGTTCGTAAGAGAAAAAGGAAATTTCTGCCCTGAGCTGTGAGTATTTATCTCTGAAATTGTAGGGGTTCACGTGATGGGAATATTGTTTCTGACATCTGGATTGGTTGAAGGGAAGTGATTGTTATTTAACCACACTTGTTTTTGTGTGAAGGTGGAAGAAGGAGCATAGAGGTCATAATGAAAGATTTTTGGATCACTGAATGCATTTTAGAAATGCCTGGAGAGGGAAAAGGAACAAGGAAATTAATTTTACGTAGATTTGTATATTCACATCCATTCATTCATTTGTGATCACACCGGCTCTGGGCAGTATTCAAAACACAGTGAAACTGTCAATTTTTGGTCAATCTGTTTATTACTGATAACTTGAATGGGGATAGGAAGCATTTGTATCATAAAGTGGCTTTGTGTAGTTAATAATCAAATTGCTAACAATACCTGGAATCTTCTGTAAGACCACCACCATCAATTTTTAAAATTTTTTACTATGGCTATTTTGAATTCCTTTCTTGCAAAAGAAAAATTATTTTCTTGCTAAATATGGAAGCTGCTGAAGGCTTTGAAACTTTTATTGACCTCATGACAAGTACTGTGGGCAAAGGATTAAGTAGGGTTCGTATCTGTCTGGGATGTTTAACTTACTGAGTGTTTGAAAAGTGGAACAGCTTTGAGTCTGTCCCAGGAAATGCTTGCAAAACAAATGAGACAGACCATGTGTCTAGTGAGCTACTGGAAAACTTTTCACCCATGCTGGTTCCACATAGCCCCCCGATGGTTGCCAAAGGCCACTGTTCCCCAGCAGGTAGGATGGTGGGTAAGTCCTAGTGTCTCCAACATCACAATTCTGTCTCCTTTTCCTCTACATCTACGCTGTCAGCAATCCTTTCTAGAAACCAGCTTGTTCATTGTGTGCCTTGGAGCTTCATCCTGTTCCTCAAATAACACTGTCTCCTCTTCTGAAGTGGAGAAACTGAAACTTGAGGCTTGCAAGAATTCTCTTTCACTTGTGGGGGGAAAAAAAATTTCCCAACTCCACGGATGAGTCTAATATGAAAATCAAGTCTGAATAAATCTTGATTTTAAATTTTGCTTTTGACAGACATTATCTCATACGGAAAATGTTGTAGTGACATATTCTGAGCTCCTTTTACCTACTAAATACTACACTGTGTAAACTTAAGGGCTAATGGGAGTAAAGGACCTCAGAAGAGGAAGATAATAGGGATTGAAATTTGAAGGTGTAATTCAAATACAGATGTAATTGTGTTATGAACACTGCTCTTGATTCAAGTTTAGCAAGTGTTTGGACACATTCAGATTGGCTTCAGTTCTTGTGTGGATTTGTAAATCTAATGTCATAGATTTGGGTCTTAATATTCTATAGACGGAAGGACCTATTTAGACTTGTGGATTTTCTTATCATTATGATACACTGACGTTTATGAAGGGAATTTTATTTTTTTCTTTTTTTTATGGAAGGCAGATGGCTGAAGTATTCTCATCCTTCAAACCTAAAGTTCATTACACAAGTCTTCTTTCCAGAAGAAGGAAAAGGACATTCCTTTCTGTGCATTCTCTAGAAAGTAGTCACAATCACGGATAACTATGGTACTAGGAGAATGGACTGAGGAGAAAACGTGGACCTTCTGGGGCTGGTGACTCTGCATAAAGCCTTTTGAGTGGGAAGATTAGCCCCAGTGCTGTCTGAGAGAGTTCTGAAAATACGAGCTGTCCCTGTTGGTCATGAAAACAAGAGTTCGTACATTCTTATTAATGGAAAATATTGCATGAATATTCCTTGAGTGCAACATGCATTTCTTCTTCAATCAGGAGATTTTTTAAATTAACATTTTCTGTTGAGATGAGTGGTAGGGTCTGTGAGTCTGGATAGACATTTCTCTTGGACGGTAACTACTTCTCCCTGTCAACAAGTAAAGTTGAAACTCAGTATGAAAGGTTGCTGGAGCAATATTTTAGTCTTGATGGACAAGTCATAGAAGTTTTATTAGACAATGCTGGACTTCTATAAAATCTAACTGAAAACTATGTCTATAATGGATATTTCTGCAGAACTGTTGAAAGTGCAGGTGAAAACTTTATCATAGATTTTAGATGTTTTATTTCATTCCAATTAAATCCCGTAGTATAGTATTCTTTGTAGGAAAGATTTTTTTGAATTAATATGATAAAAATAACACTTGAAGTTAGTGGAGTTTGGATTACAAACTATCAAAGATAAGTCAATTACTAAGGAATAATAGCAGCTTTGAAAGACAAGAGAGAAAAACTATATAGGATTTTTTTTGTCCATCTTCTTTCTAAAGGTTTTAAAAGCCTTGGATTATTTTAGGACAGGAAAAACAAACTGTTAAAGAAATAATAAGGTGTCGAAAACTGGCACAGCATCTGATTTCCCAACTGCAAATGTTTTTTAAATACTGTTTTGAATTATTGAAAGAGAAAACTTAGCATTGGTAATTGCAGTCATTCATAACTAATACTTGGTTGCAAGGGATGCGATCTGAAGTTCAGATGACTTCATTAAAATAAGTGAATTGCTGCTCCTAATGAAGTACAGTAAGATTTAGGATTTGACTCTTAGCACCTATTTTCATCCATTTTTCTGGTGAAAATTCTAATAGTTCACAGTATTTCTGCTTATTAGCTCTTTGTATAGTAATATGTACTCACATCCTAAATGTATGTGCTCGTGACTAACGCAACACAAATTCAGAATACAAACTGCAAACCTACTTTATTCCTATGTACAAGTGAATCAAATAGTGTAGCTGTCTAACTTGTGACCAGAAAAATAACAGCCACTCATTACTGCTGTCTGTTTGTGGTAATGCTTTCATCACCAAAGCAAAAAACCACATCAGCTGCTTTTTTTGTATTGCAATAGGATGTTATGCCAGATTTTCCCTCTTCTATTGAAAAAAAACCCCAAAACCCCCACATGAAATGACATATCTGTATTGTATTTGTGTCTGTTAGCTTTTGTGGAAAACTACCATTTCTTTCTCTGGTCTCTGGTTTAGCTCCTTTCTCACTAGCAATTCCTCTTCTAAGTGCTCTGAGTTGTTGCTAATACTGAATCTGCCAAAATCTGCTGCTATTACTTTACAAAAAAATGTACAACTACAAATTACAGAAGGATCTTAATATCTGCACAGGACCTGCAGCCATACCTCTCAATTACTTGTCATTTTCCTTCAGCATGTCTGTTTTTGTCTGAAATGTACTTGGTCTATGATTATTAAGAAACATTTTCTGGATGCTGCTGGGTATTGTTCAAAGTTTTACAACATGATTACGGGCGTACAGGCATTAGGCCTGTGGTTGTATGTGGAGGGCGAATTTCTGGCAAGGATGAGTAGTAGACCTCTAAATCAGTGCCCGTGGCAGGCGCTATAATTCGGTAAAGACACAGGTTAGTACTTGTTGTTTCCCCCAGACTGGTAGAACATGTCAGAAGCTCCTTTGGGGAAGTGTTCTTTTAACAGATGCAGTGAAAGCAAATGAGATGGAGGGCAGTGGTTAAGTGTAACTATTGCTTTTCATCTCTCTGTGAATGTATTCTTGCTTCCAGTCTGTCTTCTGTCTTTGTTGTGCTCTGGGTGCTCTGGTTATTTCCCCGTTGCTACCTTTTATTTTCAGACTTTGCAAAGCACTGTTCAAACTCCTCCTCAGTCTCCAGTTTCTTTTAGAGTGATGAGGAACTACTACGATAGCACTCATGATAAGCAACAATGTTCTATTAAAAATACATGCTTTACATACAGCTACAGAAAGACATAGATTCAGAAGAGGTATAGCTACAGTGTGAAACATCTACTGTGTGAATTGAAATCGTCTTCTTGCTCAAGAAGGTACCGTGGGTTTTTTTAATGCAGATTTTTTCTATTACTTTGCCTTTTATTTCCTGTAAGACCAATATAGATTGAAATGTGGGTGTTAAAGTTGAATGTGTGTGAAGGGATACCTGCGGGAGGAAGAGGGAGAACAAAGTGTACATGTCCTGTGTTTACTTAACTACAACGTAAGTTTGCCAACTGGACAAAGGGAGTATGCTAATTGCCCTGCTACAAGCCCAGGGGAACACCAAGGACCAAATCTGTGTGAATGGCATTCAGATTACTTGAGAAGTTTTGCAAAAAGTTGTATTTCCTGAGAGGGAGCCCTGGGAAGCATTGTGCTTCACAGTTCACAGGTTTCACCAGGAAGATGCAGTTTGCTTTGCTTTCTTTTCTGTACTTTATTTTCTTTACTTTTACTTCACTATTGTTTGGCTTTGACTAGACCAAACACTGCAGGGTCGGTCTTGTTGGGCTGTTGTCCTGTTGTTGGACACTGAAAAGAACATAGCCATCTTAGTCTGGTACTGCTTGTTGCATCTTATCTTTGCTTCTCTGAAATACAAATTGTGATTGTCTTATGGCCTAATACATCAAAGGGGAAGACAGGCCACTGAAAACAAAATTTCCAGACTCGGCTTATTGCACCCTGATCCTCTGTAGCCTTCAATAAAAAACAGATGACAATTTCTATATGGGAGCCAAGAGTAAAGACAGTGGAACATGCTAGTGTCTCAGCATTACAGGAAAAAAACAAAACAACAAAAACCACCATGAAACAAGCCTTGGTTTATTCCTTTTAAGCAACATTCCTTAAACACAACATACCCTGCAGAAAAAAACCCTCAGTTTTACCACACATCATACAATTCTTACTCTTACAGTGTCTGAGGTGTAAAAGCACTTGGAAAGTATTTGAATTTTTCTTTTTTCTTGTGTTTTCACAAAAGTCTGTCAGGAAAGTGAAGTCTCAAAACACTGGCTACATGAGGAGGTTGAGTTTGCTGTAACCACTGGCACATTTCATTGATGGACTTTTTAAAAACTTTCTGCAGTTGTCACACTTTGATCCTGACGTCTGAGCATAGTGAAAGTAAAATAAAAAAACCTTATTGGCACTTTTGTAAAATCTCATTTTACATTTACAGACATAGAGGTGGTGACTGAGTACAGTGCGGGTATGAGACAAGTTCATATTTGTGCTGCTGAGAGCAGGTAGGGAGCTGGACAGAGCAAATTTGCTGCTGTGGTAGACAGCACATGTCTCCAGTGGTCATGTTTAGTTGGGTTCTTGCACTGCAGAGTACAGCTGAGAACCCTGATCTTGGTGTTCTTACCTTGCTAGCTGAGAAAAGAGCGCCTCTTGGAAAAAGAATCGTATACACTAAAGCATTGTGCAAGCATTAACTAATTATATAATTGTATATACAAACAAAACAAACCATTTTGCTATTGTTGGCAACATGCCAAACTGTGTTAAAGGTACTGCACAGCTTTTTTAGTTTTTAAATATGTAATCATTAGTTGATTATGAAAGAGTTTTGTGAGTACCAATTTTTGAGTTTCTGGATAGAGAAATTAGGAATAAACACATCAAAACAAGGCTTGCAACTGTCCTAGATTTTTCCAGTGTTGACATACGTGCTTTCCCAGTCTAGACAACCAAGGAAAAAGCTCTTTTTTTGTTTCAACTTGAGTTGAGCAGCCTGTTTTGTCTGCCAGTGGCTTGTCCACAATGGGTATCTGCAGATGTGCAGTGTGCTCCAGGGCTGCGTGTCCCTGGTGAGCCTAGATCCCCTCTGTTCACACAAGAGGCTTACTATGCCAAGACCCCTTTCAGGTTCCCCTTATGTTTTGCCTCCTGATGGCAGGCAGGAGGAGAGCACAAGTAAGCTGGCAAATACCAAGTGGCAATTAAAAATGTAAGTTACAGTGTGCCTCGTGTTGAGGGCAAGAAGAGTCTTCTCAGTACCCTCACCAGTCCCTCTTTAGCTTGCCTGTGAAAAGAAAATATGTGTAAGTATATTTACAGACAGCTGTGTGGTTGAAAAATTTTGCTAAATGTCGTCAAACACCGTTTGAGGCATGCAACTCCTTCCAACACTGCTTCTGTGCATAATGAGTAACTCAGCAGAATCATCAAGAAAAAGGATGTGTGTGAAGCTGTGTATGTGTCTTTAAGGAAAAGGATATGCTTCTGATCTAATGTTTTACTGTGGTGAAGAATATGTTGAGTGTGATCTCCTCTCAGTTCATCTTTATAAAAAATGACTTTTATTGAGAGGTATTGATTTATAAATAGAATTGGGAGGGTTTGGAAATACAGTAAAAATACATTCCGTTCTTGACTAACAAAAATTCTCTCAAGAGCTACTGCAATTAGCTGAATTTTGTGCAGTCATACATCAAATGTTAGGGCACAGATTCTTTGCGAACAAAAAGAATTATCAGTCTTTCATTGTTCATTTCTTCTTGGGGGATTCTGGTTCAAGAAAGATTCTGAATTCCTTAGTCTCTGGGGAGACTTAAGAAACTTGGTAGTATATTAAACCAGAAAGAACCAATCCACGTTGATTGGATTGAAAAAAAGTTCTGCAAAACAAGAGCAAATAGTCATGAGCAGATTCTTTCCACATGATTGCTCTTCTCAGGAATTCCTCCACCGTATACTAACCTATAAGTTCATTAATGGTCAATCTGGATAATTTGAATAGTTCTCTACCCACAGATCACTAAAACGAGTCTTTTAAATTAGGTGCTGGAATCTTTTGTATGGGTTTATTAAAACCAGACTTGAACATAATAGTAATCTCCTTTTTTTCTCCTTGGCGATTACCTAGCACGTTATAGCTAGACTAAGATTTCTTTCTTTTAAAAACTTAATGGAGAAAGAAACAAGAGTTGCAAACAAGAAACCAAGGCTGAGTTACAATTCTAACAAACATGCTCCTGATAAAGTATCTTCCATTGTTTTTTAAGAACAGAAAACTTGGGCGTGGCTATTGAGATTTATATGTTTTTAGGTTAATAAAGTATAGGTTTATTCTGAACATAGCTGTGATCCAATCCCATAACTACCTAAGAATTTACACACCTTTGCTAATGTGAGATACCCTGTTCCAGAGGATTTACTTCACTGCATGTGGTCAAGCTGTTGGGTTGTTCGTCAAATCTGGCCGATCACATCGTAACTTTTCAAACTAACATCAAAAGCTGCATAATGGCTTCAATGAAACACCCTAGTTTAGCCCACTGATAACTTCAGAAATATTTATTTCCTGTCCCTCAGCTGCAGCCTTTTAAAAAACATGGTGTCAAGCTACTTAAAAAGTTTGTGATGGATTAGAAGAGTAGGAAACATGGAGGTGATAAAAAATAGTCTTGAAGACTTCAGACTTATGAATTGTAAGTTCAAGAACTGGCAAGGTTAGAGACATGTGGGTAGTTGTACTTTTGCCCCTGTGTGTATACACATCAGGTGGTGAAATAAGCTTATCTGTGGTAAATGCAATATGGTTTAGTTTTACGTACATTCTCAGTAGTACCCATGTATAATACCGAAAGAGAAACTGAGACATCATTAGTGTAGCAGATATGTGCTACGTGAGGCTATGATTGTGTTGCACTTCTTGTGGATTGAGGTTAAAAAAACAACCCATGAATGCGTTTTCAAAGATAATTTGATGAAGATGTCACTCCCATTAACGTAAGTCAAAAATTAGAGCTGAGACTGGGTAGTACTTCATTTGGACCAGAACTGTGAATAGGTAACGGGTTAGGCTTAGAAGCAAGAATTCACAACCTAATATATGTGGGTGGGGTTCAAGATATATTTATTTGTCATTGCAGAAACTGCTACTGATTTCAAGATTTCAGCACCTGACTTATAACAAGAACTGTAAAAGGGCCTACAACTTTGTCTTGGCTGACAAATTTGGAGTGTCTCTAACAATTGTTAGGCCTGTTGAAACTGTCTCAGGATATATGCTTTTTGCCTCTTCACCGAGGAGACTAAGTAGATGTTGTCTTGCATGTTAGGCAGGAAGGACAGGGCAGTCTCATTTGTTAAGTTTCTTTTCTGATCCTGAGGAAGAATACATAGCTGGTGTATGCAACTAATGCTTTCATGCGTTTATATGGAAGTAAAGCCAGACCTAAAGAGAGGGCCTTTGAGCAGTTGTTGGAAGTTTTATGTGAAATTTTCTTGTTGGCTTACATTTCCCTGTGAACATCTAGAATTCCTGTGCAACGGTTATTATTCTGGGCTGCTTGCCTCACCTCCTTGCTTTTACCTCTTTTTGTAAATTGTATGAATTAGGCTATCACCTTGCAGCCTGTGCCTGTGGTGCCAAGCTGAAGTCCTCTGGAGCAATTGAGAGAACAGGCTGTGATTGGAGTCCTCCCTTTAGTCCTGGGAGAGAAGCAATTTATATCACAACTTTTCATCCCGCCATTGCTTTCGGCATTGTTACAGTTTTGACTGAACCTTCAGAATTTCTCTGTGCTTGGGCTTCTCGGTTAGAAACACCCTTATGAAAAAAATGCCTGCTGTTTAAAAAAGCAACAACTTTTGTGTAATGATGATTTAAAAGCAGAGATTGGCTTTCAAAGAATTATCCAGAGTGAATAGAATGAAAGTATTCATATTCGAAGTTCTTAAATCGGTAAGACATCCCTAGTTACGAAACCCCTTGCAATTACTTTCCTGAAATTGCAAGCCTTGTTAAATCCTACTACTATCTGAACAGAAAACCGAATGTTTAATACCTATTTAGAGTTTAATTTTCCTTTTTCTCACATATGTCAAAATAAATTCACAATGGCAAAGAGTTCTTCTTTTCAAAATGGACTCTGATAATGTTTTTAGAAGTAAATTTGAAATCTGGAGTGATGCCTGAAGCCCAAACATTTGCTGGGAAGTGATTCCCCTCCCTACGCCACTGAGCTGGTTCCCCATGCTTGTGTCTCCTAGAGCAACTTCCGACATTTCTTTGGGTTTCTTCCATACCTAGTATACTGGGTCTGGCTGGCTGGAATTAACTTTCTTCATTGCAGCCCGTATGGTGCTGTGCTTTGCTTTTGTGACTAGACCGTGTTAATAGCACAGCAGTGATAACACACCAGTGTTTTGGCTCATGGTGAGCAGTCTTGCACAGGTCAAGGCTTTCTCTCCACCACAACGCCAACCCACAAAACCTCGTCCAGGAGGTTGGGGGTGAGTGAGATGTTGAGGGGAGGCATAGCCTGGACAGCAGACCCAAACCGACCAAGGACATATTCTATACTGTATGATGTCATGCTCAGCAATAAAAGCTGAGGGAAAGGATGAAGATGCAGGGACGTTTGTGGTGATGGCATTTGACTTTCTGAGCAACTGCTATGTGTATTGCAGCCCTGCTGCCCAGGAAGTGTCTGGGCACCTGTCTGCTGATCAGGAATATTGGATGCATGTCTTACTTTGATATGCCTCTACTTTTCTTATAAAAACTGTTGTTATCTCCACGCAGGAGCTTTTCCATCTTATTTTCATCCTCTGTGCTATTGAGGGGGCGGGAAGTGAGAGACTGGCTGGCTGGGCATCTGTCAGCCAGCCAGCCACGGTCAACCTACTGCATCTAGGCACTGAAAATTCTCACAAACCCAGACTGCAAATCCACGCTCGCTCTTTATTCAGCCTGCCTATGCAGACTTGATTCTTGGATGTTGCCTGAAGGAGAGGAGCTAGTCATATAAAAGGAAATATATTATAACCATTATTCTGGTTATTATCTTTTCTTCAATTATAAGAACTTTAACTCTTCTGTGTTGGCCTGGTTTAGACTTCTGGAGTCTTTTGGAAGTGGAATGAGCTTTGGTGTGCATCTTTAGCATGCAGTGGACATCAGAAGTACTTCGAAAGCAGCATTTTTTTTTTAACATAAAGTTTTATAAACCGTAGAATAGAGTGTGGATTTCAATAAGAGTGAAATACAACCATAGCTGACTGTATAAGAGGTGCTGATTTATATCCCATTCACATTAACTTCAGGGAACTACAGTCCCTGAATTGCAGGGAAACGAATCTCTGCAATTTAATGAAAATCCCACCAGCATACTAAAGAAACACACAGGAGTTTGAAAAATTACCTTAGCAACTCACAAGGCCATATTCTTTTTGTAAAAATGACTTACGTATTTGGGAATTTAACTTCATTGAAAGTCAATAGAGTGAAGTCCTCAAAAATCACCTAATAAGTTTTGAATAATTATTCAAAAATAAGCTTTTTATGCTTATGTAGCATCTTCTCTCTTTCAAGCTAAAAGAGCTAAAAGTGTTGCTTGATTTTTTTTTTTTTTTTTTTTTTTTTTTTTTTTTTTTTTTTTTTTTTTTTGGGTTTGGGGGGAGGT
>NW_010388985.1:26652-28911 GCF_000710305.1 Buceros rhinoceros silvestris | reverse complement strand
TTTGTTTTTAGAGGTATGGAGAGAGATGTGCAGTTGGGGTGACCAGCTTTTAAAGAAAGATTTCAGTCTCCATTGGGACATCTCTGTGGGTTTCCACCTTTTAATATAGGTGCTTCAGCTCAGTAGAGTAATGCATTTGTTTGCCTTTTTTCAGCTTGTGTCCATGATCACTTCTTTCCGCCCTTCAGAGGGCCCTTGCAGACACACACACATACCTGCCCCCCACGCACCCACAACCCTCCTTCCCCCCCTCCCAGTTGTATTGGTATGCCAGTGTGGTTTCCTGTGTTTTGGACTTTTTTCTGCCTTTGTCCGTGAACACTTCTTTCCGCCCTTCAGAGGGCCCTTGCAGACACCCCCCCGCCGTTGCGTTGGTATGCCAGTGTGGTTTCCTGTGTTTTGGACTTTTTTCTGCCTTTGTCCGTGAACACTTCTTTCCGCCCTTCAGAGGGCCCTTGCAGACACCCCCCCGCCGTTGCGTTGGTATGCCAGTGTGGTTTCCTGTGTTTTGGACTTTTTTCTGCCTTTGTCCGTGAACACTTCTTTCCGCCCTTCAGAGGGCCCTTGCAGACACCCCCCCGCCGTTGCGTTGGTATGCCAGTGTGGTTTCCTGTGTTTTTGCATCAGGCCTTACTCAGTAGCCAACTTTGGATGCCAAACCCTGCCAGCACTGCAGCCTCTTCTTCACAAAGTAGTAGCTGTGGTTAAGATGTCATTCTCCGTAAATCAATTTTGGCAAGGATGACGGCTGAGGGCAGGAGCTGTCTTTACGCCCAAGCTGTGCGAGTGGCCTTAATCCTCCCTCTTACTACTCTGGCTTTGTGGAAGGTAGATTGACTCACTTTAACAAGACAGAATGAGCTTTTTTTGCCTTTTATTTTTGGTCATGAGAACAAAAGACCTGGGAAATTCTGATTAATTAGCATGCCTTGGACTAATAAAAGAATAAAATTGAAAGAAAAATGTCTCAAGCTTTGACAGGAGTGGAAGCGTATAGTGACAATACAGATTTTAAATACTTGTGGCTGTTTGTGTAATTTTCCCAGGGTTTGCCTGTCATTGACTTGAAGAGGTAAGAGTGAAAAGAAAAGTGGAAAGCTTTATTTCAGCCACAGTGTAATAGCATTTCAGCTTTTAAGGAATCTCGATAGGCAGTAACATGAAGGATGCTGATAGTGGCCTCCTCCAATGGTCAGTTTAAATAATAAGACCGGCTGTATTTTCCTATTGCAATGCACTTTATTGACCATCTGTTTCATAGAATAAGATTGCATATGAAGATAGTAGCAGACATTTCCAGAGAAGTTGTGGTAATCATGCAGGTGGACTTTTAAGGAGTAATTTCTCAGTCTGGAAAATGTTCTTCTAAACTGCTCTGAGGTAATCTTATATCCTGAATTGAGAAAATGCATACTCCGCATAATTAAGTAAACCTTTATAGCAAAAAACCTGTTCTCTCAACCACAGAAGTTTCTTTTTATGAGTTGACTTTTAGCATCTATGTTTGCTAGATTCACTGATCTTTATGCTTCCTTAAGGACTCAACTATCTGACTTTCTGAAGTAAAGGACTTTTGACAAAACAGTCATAACTCTGAAGCCAAGGTGTGTTTGAACTGATTGTTGTGAAGGTGAAACAATAGAGATTGGGGTGGCAACATTTTTAATGATGAAAATAACGTGTCAAAAATATTTTCTTTTTCTTGACAAAGTACTTTTGTTTCAGGCAAAAAATAATCTTTTCATCATATGTGATGAAATTTGCATAATGCTTTGAGATACTGCTACTATTTTAGCAGTTCAGACTTTGATAGTGTCTGATAGACATTCTAGAAATGTATATTTCAATTAACAAGATTATCACTTGAAAGGACAGTTGTATTTTTCCTGAAAAGTTTTTTAAGGTGATAAAATATATTGGTATTTAATGAAGCGTGAAACTTTTAAATGAACCATGAAAGCAATAGTTAAACTAATTAACTGAGTATAAAACCTCTTAGAATACATATGTTGTGTGGGCTGTATGCTTGTTATTTCTGCCTGGTTAAACTGACAACTAGGGTAACGTTCTCCTGTTATCTTTCAGGAGAAACACTGAACAGCATCTTGTTTTTAATGCAAGGAAAAAGAGAAAATTGTTTGTTTGCATTACTCAGAAACTCAGGGATAATGCAGTTTTTAAAATTACACTTTAGTGACCTCGACTTTATCTGGGAAACAAAAACGTACTGAATGTGATCACAAGTTTCTTACATTCCTG